>NC_141023.1:46345000-46540000 GCF_052040795.2 Danio rerio | reverse complement strand
AGAGTGAAATTAATGAATTATTTCATCAAACATGTAATACCTACAGCCCTGAGAAAAATAAAGTTAGTGACCACTTTATTAAAGTCTTTATTGGTTATCATGAATTTAATTAATGCAAATTACTGACAAAACTCCATGTTTAATGTTAGAAAATTGACTCAGGAATTACCACCAAAAGAAGATTTCATTATTGAAATCTAAAAAAGAATTCATTATTGTATTGAATGTGAAAAAAGTAAGCAAGTAAACATTTACAACAACTAATCTACAATACAAAAAAATCAATACAGCTTTAAATGACACAAAAGTATGTAAATGATGACACAATTATTCTCTATTTGTGTGAATCTTTCATTTATTTTAAAGAATGAAGTTTATTGTACCTTTTTGCATTTAAATATATTCAAATATGAAAATATGACTTTTAAAAAATGAAAACAACACTCAAAGTAAGACCCTAAAACGTCCAGTAAGTAATTCGGAAACCAGACACACAAAATATCTTTTGTGGATTTTAAATGAATGTTTAATGCAATTATCAGTACTTTTTCATTTTTAAATAAAAAAAAGTAAATTTAACCTAATTTACAACATCAGTGCCATAAGCATAATATCTGAGTTCATGGTTTTAATTTAAGACTTAATATTGACCTAGATAATAGGCTACTATTACTATATTACTATATATATTAATATTATTATATTATTATAGTGAACGACATCCAGTGTTTTATAATTATTGCAAGACATTTGAAGCAGCCACTGTTGTATTGTCAGTGTGGGACTTATTTTAATATTTTACTTCAGCAATCCATCCATTATTTGTACAATATACTCTTTCTCCCAAGATATTTTCAGCTCTTCTTTAACAGTGACAGTCTCAGTATACCCTGTTAAAAATACCAGCATACCATCTTTAGGTTGTAGGTTAAGTTCCTCTGCATTTCACCTGCAGCACTGAGACTGATGATGTTCTGAAAGCTCCTCATCCTGTTCTCTACAGGTTCTTTAGACCTGATATCTCATTTCTTAAGCAAAGATGCTGAATTGTATGCTATACACCCGTTATATTTCTGGTCTTAGCATTGCTCAGTATACTATTTTCAATGATTGTTGACTTGCTCCAAAATATACCCTCACTATTTGCTTGTTACTTTCTTTAAGAATAATTTCCATCCAGACCTTCTTAAAAATAAATACATGTTTTGTTATGATCTCATGCTTTGGCAAAAACTGAGAAAGCACCAATCAGAGGCCACATTTTTATGATGTCATCATGTACTGTAGACTTTTTATAGTATTTTAAAAATACAAGACACTAAAGTATTTTGATACCAAGTAGGGTTGCACGATATTGGAAAAATCTTACATTGTTTTTCTGTGATACATGTTGCGTTATGATTATAATTTCACCAGAAATAAAGAAATCATTAATTAGGATTGATTGGGGTTATTTTATAAATAATAATTAAATCACAAGCAAAAATAATTACAGTAAAGCAACGGAAAAAGTAAAATATATAGTGCTAAATGGTTTTCTGAGGAGTCAGTATTTAGGCACTTAAATTGAATAACGAAATGTAAAATAACACTGTACAGTCTTGATTGTATTAAATCAGTAAAATAACTCCTCATTAAAGTTACAAATGTACTTTGTTTTGCGCCTGAATGCTTTAAACTCTCTTGAAATGCCTTTAAAATACATGTCAATGATAAACTCCACAAATCTCATGTATTCTCAACTGTTGTGCTGATCAACTCAACATTGCATATCCTGCGATGTGACTATTGCGGACACACACATTGCGATATTGATGCTTAAACGATATATTGTGCAGCCCTAATAAAAAATGTTCAGCCACTTTCATCAAACCTATCAAATACAAATTATAAAATGTTGTATTTCAAATACATATTGTAAACACATGTATCATAAATACTGCCCATCATCAATATGTACAGATCCTGTTCCAGATTCCTTTTTTTAACTAACTCTTTGTTAACAATGTTTTTATTTTACATTCGTTCCACAGTAATGCTGGTTATTAAAGGATACAGAAGGACAGACGTGACGCTATACATCTACATGAAAGAGTCATAAGGATAGATTATGAAAGCTGTATGCTGCAGGTCAGTGAGTCTTAAGGTAAGAGAAAATATGTATTATTAATAAATATATGATATTTAACAAATCCTTTGTGTAAAAGGAATTGGGAGTTTGGAATAGCCTTTGTTAGGCCAACTTGTAAATGTACTGTAATAACAAATAAATTGATAGTAAATACATTTACATACATACAGTTTTCTAGTACATAGCACACTAGTACAGTAAATGCATACAATTAGCTTTTTCTTTTGCTTTAAATCTTCTTCTAAAGAAGATAAATCATGAGAGAAATTTAATTTCTCCTGAAGTTAGTAGCACAACCTGCCCCCTACCTATTGATATTTTGTTCAATCTTTTAAAATTGTAGATTTAAAAACTCACAAACTGTAAAGAGTCAGGCTTTAAATGAATTGAATATGTTATAATATATTCTGGTGTCACGGTGGCGCAGTGAGTAGTACAATTGCCTCACAGCAAGAAGGTAGCTGGTTCGAACCTCGGCTGGGTCAGTTGGCATTTCTGTGTGGAGTTTGCATGTTCTCCCCGTGTTCGCATAGGTTTTCTCTAGTTGCTCTGGTTTCTCTCACAGGTCCAAAGACATGCGGTACAGGTGAATTGAGTAAGCTAAAATTGTCTGTGGTGGGTGTGTGATTTGGGTGTGTATGGATGTTTCCCAGTGATGGGTTGCGGCTAGAAGGGCATCCGCTGCGTAAAATATATATACTGGATAAGTTGGCAGTTCATTCCGCTGTGGCGAACCCGGATTAATAAAGAGGCTAAGCCGAAAAGAAAATGAATGAATGAATATTATATTCTGAAAGGTATTGTGCGATTCAGCAACTATTATAGGTCATGGTTGTTCTAAATAAAACCTGTAGGGGTCAGTAAAGTGTCACTTAATTGTATATCATGGCATGCTTTTCAAACTGGGATCCAGGGGGCTGAAAAGGAAGCATTGGTTTATGTGGAAATGCTTGGAGAAAAAGCTAAATAAAAAGTAAAATTAAAGAGAAGTCATTTATTTATGAAAAAATATACATTTTCTTGTATTGAGAAAAAAAACACATTACCCTAAAAGAAGCAAATAAATACAAATTGGATTAAAATAAACTGATAGTCAAATATCAATATTAATATAAAATTTAAATTAAGATATATATACATACAGTTGAAGTCAGAATTATTAGCCCCCCCTTGAATTTTTTCTTTTTTAAATATTTCCCAAATGATGTTTGACAGAGCAAGGAAATTTTACAGTATGTCTGATAATATTTTTTCTACTGGGGAAAGTCTTATTTGTTTTCTTATTTCGGCTAGAATAAAAGCAGTTTTTAATTTTTTAAAAACCGTTTCAGGGTTAAAATTATTAGCCCATTTAAGCTATTTTTTTTCTATAGTCTACAGAACAAACCCTTGTTATAAAGTAAATTGCCTAATTGCCCTGACCTGCCTACTTATGCTAATTAACCTAGTTAAGCCTTTACTTGTCACTTTAAGCTGTCTTGAAAAATATTTAATCAAATATTATTTACTGTCATCATGGTAAAGATAAAATAAATCAGTTATTAGAAATGAGTTATTAAAACTATTATGTTTTTTTGAATTGTGTTGAAAATCATCTGTATACGTTAAACAGAAATTGGGGAAAAAAATAAACAAGGGGGCTAATAATTCAGGCCAGCTAATAATTCTGACTTCAAATGTGTGTATGCATTTAATATGGGGATCCCTTGTAGGTCTGTGCACTCTCAGAAAAAAATTACATGGTGGCTCCTTAAGTAACAGTTTTGTACCTTTGTAAAAGTTGTACCTTATATGGTACAGAAAATACCTTTTATGATACTGTTCTGTACCTTTTATGGTACAATTGAAATGAAGTTACACAATTTTTCTTTTAAAAAGACATAAGTGTTGGACAACTTCTTTATTACAATATCTATGAAAATAAATATGACTGGAAGGGCAAAGTGATTTCATGAATAATTTCCATATAAAAACATTAATCATCATTTAAAAGCATATGTTTAAAGAATTTCAAAAACATTAATTAATAAGTTCAATAATACAAAACAACAGGTAAACATTTAAGGCATTTTTAATAAACATTTGGTAAGTATTTTCTGATAAATACATTGTCATTATTAATATCCACACCTTATGGCGTTTTCTTTCCACTACGTACATGATATTGCATATGCAGGACGCTGGCAAAAGTCCTGCATAAGCAAAGTGTTCATGCAGACATTTTAATATTGTAAAACTGATCAAACATTGTGCATATCTTGTTAAAATACTTTTGCATAAGTCTATTTTAAAATTAAGTAAATTATTAAATGCACTTTTAAGTGATTACAAAGGTATTGTGTGAAAATTAGAGAAAAATGTGTTATATTGTACATGAGATAATGTGTTTCTGCTACTTTTTGTTGTGTTGTGAAATGTTTAGTAAAAAATAGATATTTTGATTTATGTTAAAGTATTTTTATTAATTGTTTTTTAATCGATATTTGATGTTTTGTATTTACAAACATTTTTTTTCCACATTTTGGATAAATCAAAATGCCTTTAAATAGTTCTTGAAGGAACACATTTGACACTGTTAAATAGTTCTTAAAGGAACACATTTGACACTGTTAAGGTGTCTTGTAACTGTAGTGGTACGTTCATGGATCAGATTTGTACCTTTGATGAAGGTAAAATATTGTATCTGGAAGGCACATTTTGGTTTTCCATTGTACAAATCATGTCCTTAAATGTACAAGCTGCAATGGTACAATTTTGTTTCTTTGTTTCAAGGTACAATTCTGTTCCATAAAAAGATACTGCCCCAGTGACAAGGGTTTGTACCTTCTTTGGTACAACATTGTACCATTTTTCTGAGAGTGTGGAATCTTAAAGGTTGACATTGTTTAAGTTAATACTGTATTTTTCTAAGCAGATAATTTCTAAGCGTAATATTCTTTTAAATACGGTCACATGAAGCTGGACATGGGGCAAAAAAAAAAAAGAAAAATACAGATACTTTTATTAGAAAAATCGTCCTTTATTTGTATTTTCAACACACTTTACAGTACTGAACAGTGAAAGAAAAAATATACTGGTATATATTTATATATTTGTTTTTTTTATATATAGCTGTTTGCTTATTAAATGCATTTTATTCACAAAATGACAACTCAGTTCTCTCAGAGGAAAACCTTTCATAAAAATAATATAATATAAAATAACTTGGACACATTATACACATTACAGCAATATAACGTACAAATATTACAATCATTTTCCTGTGTTTTCTTTTTCGTTTTATATTATTACCATAACTTGTGAACAAGTAACATATTATTTAAAGCCCAGAGAATAATTTCATTGGAGAGTCTCATGAGGCATGACTTCAAAGTACAAAGTAAAACTGTTCTCTGATTAAGCCACGTCATCTTTCATTATGGTCATTAACCTCACAGAAGTATTTAAAACCCCTATTAAAAGCCATTACAGTGCAGATTATTGACACAGAGTAGCTGATGTTGCTCAGTGCTTTTGCAGACAATGGCATTGAGGACCAAAAAACGAGGTTTGGACCGAGCCATTTAAAGTGCTAACCCTGTGCCATGCTATACACCCCTCTCTCTATACATATACCATTCCCCCTGATATCAGCCATCTCGCAAACAAAGTCCTACAGAAAAAATTAAAGTGCTGGTAAAGACAAGTTTCCGAAATAACTGATGATTAGTCTCTTTTCCAATAGAATTCAAAAGTCACACTTAAAACTGCTGGAGGTTGCCTAAAATCCCTCCAAAAGAATGGCAAGGGAATGACAGCAGAAAGAAAGGGGGTGCTTATGAAAATCCACAATTCAACTACAGTTCATTACAACTAAAAGTGATTCATTGTGACAGTGACTGATTCTGAGAGATCTCAAATTTACAATTCAACATTACAGTATATACAAAACAAGCAGTGATTCGTCTACTATTTATATCAGATAGCAGTTCTTTTTGATTTTCAAACCATCAAACCAGAATGATACAAAAATAAAAACTGTACACAGACTGTTCAAAGAAAACACTTGTTTCTCCTTTTTGATATCCAAAAAGAATGGCAGCAAGGAATTAACTTGAATAAGTTCTTAATAAGAAACAATTGCTACAGTGTCGTGTTAAAATGGCAAATATTATTTGTTAGCGTAGTGCTCACAACATTAACCAAAAGCCACACAACAAAGCAATTTAAGGTAAGACAAATGTATATGGGAATGTCATCAGTTTGCACAAACCTCTTCGTGTGACCCTTATCGGTGGTCCGCCAAATAAAAACGTTTACCTCTAATTCTGTCACAGACAAGTACAGCTATCACACATAACCTCAGGTTACTGCTCTGACAGGCACAGGCTTGTGTAAAGCTAAGCTACTGACCAGCAGAAACTAGCTTGTCATAATATTTTCCAGAGTAATGCTTACAAACGCTGCCACGCAATATATATATATATATATATATATATATATATATATATATATATATATATATATATATATATATATATATATATATAAATATATATATATATATATATATATATATATATATATATATATACATACATACACACACACACACACACACACACACATACGCGCAGTTGAAGTCAGAATTATTAGCCCCCTGTTTATTTTTTCCCAATTAATGTTTAACTAACACATTTATAAACATAATAATTTTAATAACTAATTTCTAATAACTGATTTATTTTATCTTTGCCATGATGACAGAAAATAATATTTTACTAGATATACTAGATCAAGACACTTCTGTACAGCTTAAAGTTACATTTAAAGGCTTAACTTTGTTAATTAGGTTAACTAGGCAGGTTAGGGTAATTAGGCAAGTTATTGTATATCCATGGTTTGTTTTGTAGACTATCGAAAAATATATAGCTTAAAGGGGCCAATAATTTTGACCTTAAAATGGTGTTAAAAATTAAAAGCTCCTTTTATTCTAGCCAAAATAAAACAAATATGAAAAAATATTAACAGACATACTGTGAAAATGTCCTTGTTCTGGTAAACATAATTTGGGAGATATTTAAAAAAGAAAAAAAATCAAAGAGGGGCTAATAATTTTGAGTTAAACTGTAAATTCTGACTTCAACTGTATCAACAATTTGTTTATTCAACTGAACTGAAGCCACCCAAACTGAACGATTCTGAGAGATGAGAGAGAGGCAATATTGCAAATCTAACATCAACCTGAGAACTCACTCTCGTTTTCTTACTTTCTCTCACTTTCCTATGTTCTGTTTCTCTCTTTCTCCCTTTGAAAATTGGTAGAACAGACATCACAAAAAGATGCCAGACACTTAACACATTACAGCAATGGTATGACCTTCTTTTCTCTGTCTTCACTTTGTTATGGTAGCATTGCCATGCAGGAAAACTACCCTACACCTGCAGGTGAAGCTATTTTGTATCGACAGACATTTATTAGCAAGGCATATAGACACGAAACGAATGGTCTGGGATATAATGCCAACAACATCTTATTGTTTCACAATGTGCTAGGTAGAAACCCTGCAGTTGACATTAAGGCAAAAAGCATGAAACTCAATATGGCTGCGCGTAACTACCAACAAATATGCCTTGTTCTTCAGTTTAGCCTTTTGGAGAGGCTTCTCCAACTTATTAGCAAAGCACTCATTCCTTTGGCAAAACAAAATGTAGCGTCTTGTAGAAAGAGAATGTACTACCCGCGTGAGTGGGTGAAGGTGAGAATGTGTGCGAATGTGTGCTGCAATTGAGGAGATCAATTTGGCAGGAATGGATATGACAAAATCAAACAAAAAGAAGGCAAAACATATGTTTTCAACACATCCCATGGCTTATCCTCTGAAAGTGACTATTATTAATTATTCACATGGAAAACCGTGAGCAGTGACCAATTGATCAATTCTAATCTAAGCCCTAAATGATCGGTTGGCTTGAAAGTGATCAAGGAAGACTGACGAATGAGAGCAGGAATCATCACAAGACAACGTGAACGCTCCATACCGGCACAAACCATATTCAATGGAGATAGATTGCTTAAAAAGAGAAAGAGACAATCAAAAATGAAGACAAAAGCAGACACTCCTGTCCCACGATGCATTGCTTCACAACAGCTCCAGAGGTGGAGCTGGTGGTTCAGAAAGGCACACGGCCATCTTGCACTGGTAGCACTCCTGGGTAAAGGGTAAGAGGGGGTGGGACCCACAAGCAAATCAATTCCCTTGTCTCTCTGCAGTCTTTTTGAACAGCAGATGTTACTCCCAGCAGATGAAACTTTAGGTCAGAATTGCACAAGAAGTCTCTCAGATTTCCCTCGGCACGTAAAGTCCCTGTTAGAATGCTTTAAAAACGGATTATTGACACTGATGCTCCTTTTTTGATGGCTTTTTCCAAAGATATTCCTTTCAGATCCAAGCCCCCTGAACACATACACAGACACACAGCCGTGTGTTTGCATGTATCGCATGATATTGTTATTTTAGGATAAAATCACATACGTCTGTGAATGTGTGTATGTGTGGAAAATCCAGAGTGCTACACTGACGTAATGGCCCTTTACAAACCCCACCGTAATTCAGTTTCTCTATCAAACCTCACCTTTCCTGCAGCCGGATGGACTCCAGCTCGCACTCAAAATCTACAGTTGCTGTGTTAAATACTTCTCTGATATCAATATTATTTTGTTCCCTTTTTGAAAAATAAAATTAAATGTCTTATTGGATTGGTACACAAGACTTATTCTGTTCATGGTCTAGCTATCAGAAACAGAAAAGAGTCCTATGTGAACGTCAGAGTGTAGGGACAGAATATTTAGAAGGATCGCCCTTAGTTAGCCCCCTGGGCCAAACAGCTGTTCCTTGAGTCTTCAGTATTACGTATCATCAGTTGGTGAGGACGACTTTTCCTCCTCCTCCGTCTCCTCTACGGGGCTCTCATCCGACTGTCTCTCGTCTTCCTCCTCAACTACTGACTGAACCTGCAGTCGTCTTCGTCCTGACCTCTCAACCATTACCTCTGTCACCTCCTCCCCGTCCTCCATTTTCTCTTCTGCCTCGTCCTCCTCAGCTTCCTCTGCCTCTTCATCGTCTTTCTTTTCATCCTGATCATGGATGACTATGTGGTTATGACTGGGAGGACCGTCCTGTACTGTCTCTCCCTCCAAGGTGAGCTCAAACTGAAATTTGTTCCTGCAGGACTCAAGCTCATTATCTGGTCTGTCAGGTGGTGGTGACGGGCTCTGAGGAATGGTGCTTTGGTACCAGTCCCGGTTGTCTTCAAGGGTGTCCAAAATTTCCTGAGCATCAGGGTGGACCAGGTCCCCCCAGGTCTCCCACAGGGGATGCACAATATAATCGATAAATCCCACCTGAATGATGGAACACACCATATAAAGAGGCCTTTTAGGAGCAGCTCATGTCAGAAAAGGTTTATAATTTATGTTTGTGTGGGTGTATATATGTGTACCTGACTCTTTTCCACGGACGCAGTGTGTTTGTCACACATGGGGCTGATTTCCATCCCACGCTCTCGCTCTTTATCACCCTGCTGGAAGAACTCCTCCATAATGCGCTCAGTCCATTGCCTGTACACTGCTAGGGGCTTGGTTGGGTTACTAAGGTCAGCACAGTGCACCATGTTCCTCAGGACCTATGTACACATACACACTTGTGAGTAAGTAGTTTCTCTTTTTTTGGTCTGCATCTACAGACCCTGTCGTTGGTAAAGGATTGAATGATTTTTTGTGCATTATCACCTGTATTCGGTCATTATAATGGTCCAGCATCAACACTCCAGAACTGGTCACTTTCTTGGTCTCCACCATTGTCTTAAGATCTGCAAGCAAGCTCATATGCTTTGACATATCTGTTGCCAGAACCTAAGAAGACAAGCAGGACAATTTACACAGGAAATAAAAGTACAGCTGCTCAGAAATAAAATAAAAAGCCATGGTAGGTTAAATGTTGTGCAATGAAGGCCTAACCATGTCAATGACCAGCTTGCGCAGACTCTGCCGTTGGCGTTTGGTGAGGTTCTGAAAGATGTCACAGTTCTCCTCATGCAGAAGCTTGAAGCCTACAGCCAGGTGGTGGTTCTCCAGTACAGATTCATCGTTGTACATTAATGCCAGTTCTGAATCTATGAAACAGAGCAAACTATCAGTGGAGTTTTTGGCTCAACAACAAGGATGACATTAAGGTTGAACTTATATGGTTGCTCATCCTTACATCCATTTTTATGCCCTGCAAATTGAAGCGTCAGATAATGTGAAATAATAATAAACTAGAAAAAAAAGACGGATGGCACATAACCACACTTTAAATGCCCCAGCCTGGTCGCTGTCATCTTTTGAATTTGGAACCAATGGTACCCCTTTTTACAATCAAATATATATATATATATATATATATATATATATATATATATATATATATATATATATATATATATATATAAGATAGAGAAGTTCCAAACATGCATCAGCACAATGAGAGCTACCCAGACATTCCAATTTGTTAAAAGTAATTTCTGGGTGGAATGTTGATGATTCGCGGGAGGTTGCAGGAGTTGGCCAGGGGTGCAACGTATCTGAAGAGCAGGGAAGGATGCATTGGAGAGGGGTGCACAAAGTATTTGAGGACTGGGGGAGAGACAATCGATTTCCGGTAGATTGTTATTCGTTTGCGGGCTTTCAAGAGTCTTTATGCATATGCAGGAGACTCTCGGAACTTCAGGGAGACTTGGGATGTCTGACTATCTGACATTCTAACATTTTTGGTCTCATTTCTTTACATAGAAAGTGGAGGCTTTTTGACCTTTTTTGCATCCTGCGGTCCATTTTTTGTATGTGGATTACTCAGTTAGCTGGATTTGGTGGTGACGATTTGACACGATCCAGGATGGTCTCGTTCTTCAAAACTCTTCTGAGAGTTGTTGTCATAACAATAGTTCTGGTAGCTCAAACCCGCTTGGTGGCAGGCCTATTTCATATGAACATGATTGGATTGGGTCTTTTCAAGCAAATGTAATACTAAAGTGTACCAAATGCTGATATTTTCTTACAGTAGTAGTTAAATATAGTTTAAGTTTAAAGATATATATATATATATATATATATATATATATATATATATATATATATATATATATATATATATGGACTTTTAAGATACAAACGCATACTCTTTTAAGTTACCGACCTAGCTTTAGTACAATTGACAACATGATAATAGACATGCACAATTTGCACAAACGACTTTTTTTTTTTTTTTGGTAACGATTATACAGTTATTGTTTTGACAGCTAGTATGCTGGTGATTTGATCATTCATAAAAGGCGAATCAAATGATTTAGCATCAGAAGTGTGAGGTATTTCCATTGTACAGTCAAAACGATCAGCTTCTCCTTTATTTTAACAATTACATTTTACCATTTTTTCTTTTCTTGTTCACAATCACAGATATTTTAGTGACAGTTACGGAACTTGTCTTAGTTTATTATGTCTGAGAGATTAGCCTACTGCAAATTTACTACTCATCTATATTGATACTGTATTCTAACAGCAATACATTTAGTAAAACTGACATGCATACATAAAGTGTAGTGCAAATATAAATACCCCTTCATTAATCAGAGGCTCTTTAATAAACTGAAACGGTAGAACGTGATTAAGTTAGTAATATGCAAATTGACGCATGACGTAATCTAGTGACATTTAGCGACTTTTTGGCCAGTGCTTAGCGCCTTTTTATTGAAAAAAAGTTGGCAGCACTGTTTCGAGGATCGATAGATCTGTCCTTCACAACACACACAGTGATCTCAGATGAGTTCATTCAGACATTTTAATCTGATTCGTGAACTTGTTTTAAGAATCAAATTAGCCAGAGATCAGTTATCAAGATTAAAAGGATCTGCCAAATCATCTTAGATCATTTAAGCGAGGTACGAAGAACGAACCCCTGGCTCTAGGGTTGCTAACTATCATTTTTTCCCCCTCAATATTTAGACACAGCCTTAGATCGAGGATATTTTCACACATTGTCAAAAGCAAGTATTGTTGTCTGTTACCATAGCAACTGCTCGTGTGTCTGTTGAATGCACATCTGATGTGAAAAAAGTACATAAGGTGCTCATGCATTTGAGACGTGGAAAGATCGCAAGAACATTGTCAAAATACGTTGCTTCAGGCTTCTTTATTTGATAGATACTGAGATCTCAGTATAGTCAGACTTGATGCCAAACAATGGGCAATGTAAGCACTATGTACTGGTAACAGCACAATATGTACAATTCTTTCATTAAATTTTCCAAAAACCACTAGAACAGGATTATATATTTTGCTAACTTCTGTATTTACATATTCTTTTAAACATTTGAGATAATGTAAATACATAAGCCAGCAAAATATAGAATTTAATAATTTATTTATGGACTTTACCAGTTCATAGTGCTTTATATCACACGTTATTTGTTACCTCAGCCAACAGGACCAGAAGAATATAAAGACAAAACTAAATAACTTTGTGTAAAAACAATCAGGTGCCTAAACAAGCATGGATAGCTCCTCACAAGACGATTGAGACAAGACTAATTAAATAAAACAAGCAGATCAATCACCAAGATGCAAAAGCCGCTAAATGCCATTTCTGGCAAAAAAATGAAATAATGACATAGACTGAATGCTTTAGGCACGTGTACATGTTCAACAAATACTTTTGTTTGAAATCATCTACATCGCAGCATCAGCACATTCATAAACAACAGTTTGTTGGCAAATTGCCGCTATCTCCCGAGAACAAATCAGAAGGTGCGAATCTAATCACGTTTTCAATGTAGCAGTGTGCTGATATGTCGGCTTTTATGAGGAGACTGTTTTATTCCATTTCCGATTTTATTTTAATAGATGACGTTTCATGAACTGGATGAACCTGTCCGACTGTCAGTAAATGGCAAATGAAAATGTCCCCTACCTCAAAACTCTCTGCATTATAAGAAAAAGAAAACAAAATGCACAGTCATAAGTGTAACATCCATTCATATTGTTTTTTGCACAGCGGCGCTACTTTGAATGAGCCCGGTTTTCTATAGCCACAATAAACAACAACTCCATTTCACGAAAGACGAAGTTAAAGGTGCAGTAGGTGATTGTCTTCAGAAACATTTTGTTGTGCTGGTTGAAAGTCTCTTCACAGTCCAAAAGTAATGATTAAAGTAAATGATGTAAATTTGTTTATATGTATTTTTATATTTTGGGTAAGGCATAAAACTAAAAAAATGTTCATCCAATTAAATATTGTCAGGCTGACATCTCCCATAATTTCGATAATTAGCTGAAACTGTCTGTCAGCAAATGCAGATTCAGACTTCTGCGCATCTGTTCTCGCAGATTCACCATTCCCGCCTGCCCGCCTGCAGATTGTGTTGTGTTATGAATGGCTTATATGCACAGACGTGTTGTTCAGCCACTGAAATCTCCCGTTGAAAGATTGATGTGACTATTTTCAGTTTCATAAGGTCCTTTTACAGCATCGATAATGTAGATTTATATTTAGTTTAACAACAAAACATGAGTAAATAGTGCTATTCCGCCTAACCTGCTTTATTGAGCTAAAGTTGCTTTTATATTCACATTGGTTCATTTTTAAACAATGGCAGCCTCCTATACTGTTTACCATGCTACTCTGAATATTCACTCTGAAATAGCATGCAAGTATGACTTAGTAATAAATGTAATTCCTGCACGCCGCCGTGCCAACACTATCTAAACTGGCGAATGACATGAACTAGTGGGTTGTCTGCTGTTGTGACGCGGTGTGCACATTCTAGATTTCAGGAGGCGTGGCTTTGAATCACAGTCCCTCCCTGCCGTCCAAAGATAATAAGCGGTTAGCATTTTGGCAGATCACCTACTGCACTTTTAAGATGCCGTTCTTTTATCCCGCATGGATGCAATGATGATAAAAAAGAGACAAAAAAGTGACCAAGATCTTGAGTATAGTGAGGATAAATAAGTGACAGCTTCTGAGAGACAACCACTTTTTTGCCCAGTAAGCCTACCTTTTTATTTGCTAATGCAAGCTATGTTTTAAAAGACAAATACAATGTAAAAAACTATGCATTATTTATATTACTTCAATAATAAAACATTTTTTTAGGAATGGACAATGCACAGATATTGATGTTTCACAGTGTTTTTACATTACATTATTTGAATCTAACAAGCTTGTTTGCATTGCTCTACTTACATTACAATCAAATCCCAAATATCAGAAATGGCAACAGATTGTTAAGATTTAATTAATGTCAATTTTAATGTCATTGATTAATGCACTTGACAGATTTCATTCATTCATTTTCCTTCTGCTTAGTCCCTGGTTTATCAGGGGTTACCACAGTGGAATGAACCGCCACTTACTTGACAGAAGTTTTTATTTTCAGTTGGTTTGTGTAATGTGTTTTATGTTTGGTAAAATAATCTCCAATTGCATCTTTAGTGATTTTCAACTAAGTGCACTGTCTTGTCCCAATAGGTGGATTTAGAGGGTTTTACATAAAACGCAGAGGTGGATTTAGCTGGTTTTGACGCAAAAGAAAATTTACCTTGTTAAAAACCAAAGAATTGTCTAAAGTGACATTTTTGGAAAAAAAAGGTATTTTATTTACTAGCTAATAACTTTATCATTAAATATAAAATGAAACTTCTAAACCTAATCAGAGGAGCCTGATAGAAAATGCTCATTTACAAGAAAAGAGGTCTGATGGATTTAGAGGGTTTAACATCTGAACTTATATTATATAATATACTATATACTATACTATAATTCATATATACAGCAGTCTCTAAAATGAGATGCAAGTTCAAAGTTATAAAAATCTGCAATCCACATCAGGGGCCTTGTGTTGAAATCATACTGAAACATTGCGTAAGCACAAAGCTGTAAATGTGTGTCCGCAGTAAAAAATTCAGATGTATGGAATACTGCGTGTGCTGAATCACATGCATATTCTCTTTGTAAATCTGAATGAACGTGAAACTGAGTGCACGTGAACGAGCACAAAACCCCTCCCTGCCTCCTCCCCCGTATGAATATGCTAATGACTCTAATTTGGCAAAACCAAATAAAGAAGCAATGGCAAAAGCAAGCAAGAAGAGAAACTTTGAATAGAATGTGAATTGGAGGTGCGCCTATCGTAGGTAGACTGGAGAAAAACTGTTATTTGCAAGTGTTCCTCCGGAATTAATAACAAAAGAAAAAAAAAAATAGAGTGGGAGAGCTGATGCTGGGAGTGGGGTCTCGATGGACACCTTGTTGGAATGAGGTAATTAAGTGAACTTAAAACGCATGGCAATATGTTTTGACACTATCATTCATGAACCGGGTTTGAATCCAGCGTCGGATTAACTTATTTTTCTTTTTTTCCCATTACATATCAGATTTTGCCTACTCTTCATCACGAGCAAGACAAGTAGGTATCATTAACAAGTGTGTGTATTACGTTAAGCGGATTTGAGCATCACACATTATTTGCACTTGTATTCAATGGATATGTTTCCGATTCTTGTGGCCTATGTAAATTCATCTTCTTATGGCGTCTTTATAGCAATGTGCGTGCAGTTATCGCTCCGATTAGATTGGGAAAACTGGCGATCACTGCAAGTTGCGCTTTAATGTTTGCCTGGTCAACTGTATGGTATGGAAACCTTGATGATCCCGTCTCATACAGCTGCCATTGCACGACTCAAAGATACTTTGTAGTGTGCAATTTAACATGATTGCCTCTAGGAGTCGCCAATGAAATTAAAACAGACACACACAAAAAATGCACATACGCCAGCAGTAAATCCAAACTTGAGCGTGAAATCTGGCATACACAAAGTGTTTGAGATTGATATTTTGAGTCACAGTTCTAGCATTCAATTTTAAACTATATACATATTTTAAACTATGGCATGTTAGGACATGCTGTAAGCTCCAAAGTTAGACATTTTTGCTCACGTTGGTGTCGTCAATCAATAGAGTCATCGGATGAGGCACCGGGTAAAAAAGTGTTTTGAATTTGGGCTGCAATACCTAGTTCAACCAGTGAGGGTAAATCTTACATATTGCTCCTTTAATTTCAAATCATAACATAACATGATGCTGGTCTCCCTTAGTTAATACCAACAAATCAGAGAGTAAACATAGCTAAACAAACTGAAAAAGAGCCTATACACTCACAGGTGACTTATCCAGCAGGTTCAAAAGAACCAAGACTGGTGAAGGCTAATGTAATACATCATCTTCACTTATCTTAGATGTTATTATAGGATGACGGTATCTAAAAATGTGCTGCAGATTGCTAGCAAAATCAACATTAAGACATTTAAATGTTGAGGAGCAAACTCATTGGGCGCAAGAGCAACAAATCGCCTGCACCATGAGTTGATGATGTGGTTAGAATAGCATTAGATTGGAATAAGAAATTGATTATAAAATCAGATGGATAAACAGAGAAGTCATTAATATAATTCAAGATTTTTTTAACTAATTATTTGGATCCATTTTTAGCCATTATTTTAATGATTATAAAGATTTATAACCATTCAAGGTTTTTTTTTAATCAACTTTGATGCATCACTTGCTTTTGTTTATATCTTGGCTACTTATACCTATTAAAGTTTGTTAAAACATTAATGCATTAATGACAACAGAACATGGGTTGCTTTACAAATATATATATATATATATATATATATATATATATATATATATATATATATATATATATATATATATACATATATATATATATTTTATTTTTTTATGGTAAGAATAAGAGAAAAAAAAAAGCACACTTACAAAAAAAACTGACTTTTTTATATTTAGCCCACTCCACAATTTACAATAATGGTCCAACATTCCTGACCATTATCACCAATAAAGCCTAGAAAAACCAGGCATCAGTATTTGTAAACCGATAGGTTCAAATATTCTTTTCCAGATTTCAAAGAAATAATTTGTTAATTCATTTAAGTTTTGTAACTATTAAATTGTTTTAAATTCCTAATTGTAATACATCAGTGTAAAACCTATGAATGGTAAAAAAAACATATTTTGTGATTGTGTATTAAAACTGGGGAGGGTCTTCACTTTTGCCATGGCCTCTCTTTTTGGCTTATCCCTCTTTTTTTTACAAAAACTTGCAATTTCTAGGCAAGAGTTAATGGCCATCTGGTTATCCCTATGATCACGAATGAATGGATCATAATGATGTCTATACAGGTGTACCAAAATCTCCTTAAAGGGATTCATATTCCACTCAAATGAAACGCAGTGCCATGCAAACTCGAGTCTAAAAAAAAATTGTGCACTCCAACAGTAAAAAGCATGTCACAAGCACCCAAAGCAAACCACCGCGATGACGTCACTTTTGGCGCACACACTCAAGTGAACTAGTTGACATTATTATCATGTTTTAACATAACATTTATATATTTGTCAAATGGTTAGATTCACCATCACTATTATTTTTGCAATGTAGACTTACTGGTGTTGATTAGGAACTGGTTGGAAACTCCAGGGTGGTCTACATCATGAATGGCAGCAGCGAACAATGCAGCCAGGATTTCAAGATCGCTAAAAACAGCCTGGTGGGAAGATGCAGCAGTCTTTAGTGCTCTGAAATATGATTTACTTTAAGGGCTACATTTTAACATTATACTTACGTCCAGTGCTGGCGTGGAAAGCAGCACATGTGTTGACTGTGTGACATCAGCGGCATGTAGGCTGTTGTGATAGGCCACATTGGCATGGTAGTGGTCTTCCAGTGTCATCACATAGGTGATAAACGTGTCCACTGGGATCCGAAATGTCTTCAGTAGGTCCCTTTCCTTTAATGTGTTACAGAGTGTAAACAGGGCATAGAGAATGGAAATTAAACAAAATTACTCGAGTCTATAAATGAGGAAGTCTCCTATTACCTCTAGCGTACCCTAAAGCTTAATGCGTTCAGAATACTAGCCGGAACTTGAACCAGCAACCTTCTTGCTGTGAGGCCACAATGCTAACCACTCAGCCACTGGGCTGCTTTTAAAGAAATCTGCTTGCTAATGCCTTAAAAGCTCAGTTTAGGTTTTTATCCACAATGTGTGTTTTTTCATTGCATCACATTGTAAACAGTCTGCAGACTCACATTCAGAATACAGCAGGAATTCTACTGATTAACTATCGGTAATCAGTCAGCCAAATGCAGTGGCATGTGCAGGATGAGACTCGCAAACATCCACTGAAATAGGCATGGTAAAGACCGTGATTTGGGGACTTTAGAAATCTACACTGGGATCGTTGTGAATGGAGATAACTGGAGATTGTTTTACCCAAAAAGTAGCAAGCATACAAACAAAGAAACAAACAATATCTTTGCATCTAATACCAAATACACAGCACAACACATAACATGTAGAGCAAAAACCAGAGACTACACACCTGGAAGATAGCAAACATGATGCAACTTAGAGGTCTGTTATTGGAGAACTCAGCCACATGGAAGATATTAAGGCCCCACTTGTTCAAGTCATTTAGCTCCTGTTAAAAGCAAATTCAAACATCTCAAATCCATTTGATAAACTGACTTTTTAAGGGTTCATGAGCTGCACCTTTTAATTTGAATTTTCTTAGAGCCACTTATATTATTCACAACATCCTTACAGTAACATAGTTATATGTTAGAAGTATTGGCATTTTTCTTTTAAGACTCTCTGATTTGGTAACATTTTTGCATATTAAAATTATTCTATACGGAATGTTAGGGTTGCACGATATTGGGAAAATCTAACATTGCAATATTTTTTTTTTATTTTGCGATTATATATTGCAATATTAATACAATTTCACCAGATGACTTAATATCTCTATTTGGAAGGAATGTATAATGTTAGATCAATTGGGATGATTCTGCAGTTGGAGTGCATCTCCATAAAATCTAATAAACAGTATATACAAATTTTGGAGTACCCCAACACATTTTTGTTTTTTTCAGTGCTTCTTGCAGTGCATATCTGTATTTGCATGTGTTGTTAGTATTTTCATGCACTTGTTTAGTCAGAGATTGATGAATTAATGTTTACTATTTGCATCTCCATAAATCTAATAAACAATCTATAAACTTTTTGGGGTCCCCTGACACATTTTCACTGTGGTGTGTGCTATTTGCTGTGCATTTCAGTATTTGCATGTGTTGTGAGTATTTCCATGCATAACAACCTTTAAATACAATCAAGAAAAAGATACAATTGAAATAAAGTATTTTATCATGTCCCGAGTCTAACAGTATTCAAGTACAGCAACTGAATGATATAAATAAAATTAACTCAATAAAATTAACCATAGTTTGGGTCACAAATGGTACAATTTCTTATACCTGAATGATTTTAAAATCATTATACGATCACAGGCATCAAAGACACATGCAAATGATAAATGATAATACAAACTCCAAATGATCACATTGTAATAACGATGCTGAAACGATATATTGTGCAGCCCTACTGCATGTCGACACAGCAAATTCCATCTTTCTCATGTCTACTCATACTGTATTTGCAATACAGTGGGCATCGCTAAATTGGCTGTGATTTGAAAGCAGGAATTAATATTCAGCAGAGGCAAGATTTCACTGCATGACAAATTCTGAAATGAGGCATTTTGCAACTTTGTTTTCACTAAAGGCTGTTTTTAGATAAAAAAAAAAAGCTTTTGGTAGGGCTGGCCGATTAATTGAAAAGTAATTGAAATCGGCATTCAGAACACATAATTGATCAAAATTTTCCAGGTCGATTTTGGTAGAACTGGGCGATTAATCGAAAAGTAATTGCAATCGACATTCAGAACCTAAAATCAATCAATTTTTTCCTGGTCAATTTAGGTAGAAGTGGGTGATTTAATCAAAAAATAATCAAAATAGGCATTCAGAACCTATAATCGATGACATTTTTCCACGTAAATTTTTGTAAAACTGGTCGATTAATAGAAAAGTAATTGGAATTAACATTCAGAACCAATAATCAATCTTATCTTTACAGGTGAATTTTGGTAGAACTGGTCGATTAATAGAAAAGTAATTGGAATTAACATTCAGAACCAATAATCAATCTTATCTTTCCAGGTGAATTTTGGTAGAACTGGTCGATTAATCAAAAAGTAATCAAAATCAACATTCAGAACCTATAATGATTGTAGATCATGTGATCATATTTTTCCATTTTTTATTCCATGCGCACCTAGTTGAAACGTTTAAAATGCCACACTACGAATCACGTACACAAGAACTAAGCGATCAGCTTCTTACTTTATATAGAATATACACATTTCGGTAGACTAATTAGCTCAAATGAACAAAGAACATTCGAACACCCAGTGCTTTTTAATTTTCTCCATAAATAAAACTTGAATCAGAACTGCAGCAACGTTTTGTTACTTTGCCAACAGTTCATGGGCGTCGAGCAACGGCAAGCACAAATCGATTTAAAAGTTGAAGGATGCAATGCACCTCGTGCTTTCCACATGCTTTTAAATGTGTTATGTGACTGACAGGTCTTACAAATTACCTGATTTAGCAATACAACAGACTTCCTCTATCCAAAGTAATCAAACATCATTGATGTTTACTTTTTTGGGAACCAAATCCTCCTGTGCTGAACTCATCTTCCCTGTTTATGCAGGCTATTTGTCATGAGCTCAGTCTCCAGCTCTCCTCTCTGTTTAGGCATGCTGCATTTTGATTGGTTCAAATAGCATATCATGGTAAAATCGTGCTGTAAGGCGATTTATAAATCACGCATGTTCAAATCATGATTTTGATAAAACGTCAATTAATCGCACAGCCCTAATTTACAGTATAAGACTTGTCAGTGAACTATGAGAGCTAAAAATTAAATAAACAAATAAAATAATCATTCATTATTCATAATCGAGTCAAAATGTTTAATTAATCAAGATTTTGATTTTAGGCCAAATCGCCCAGCCCTTGTTTTTGGTTTTGGAACTTACTAGATATAAATAATACAGTGGCTTTTAGTCAAAATAAAAAGGTAAATAGAAATTGATCTTCTCATTTCATGACCCCTTTAAAACAACAATAGTAACAGTGAAGAATTGTGTGTTGGGAATGTTTGTAGTTGATGTGTGAATGCATTGGGCTTGTACCCTGGCCAGTGCGTCCTCCTGTTCAGTTTTGACCCCAAAACGGGGCAGAGCTGCACTAGTGAGACTGGAACTGTGCGTAAGCTTCTTGACACCACTGATGTGAGACATTGGCTTCTCTCGTTCCCGGAGTGTAGGAGAGGGAATTTCCACCTCATTCTGCTTGTCTGTGACACAAACAATAGCATTTACTTATAATTGCGAGGCTAATTTCACATCAAGTGTTTCACAGCAGTAAATGTACTCCATTATATCCACCTGCAATGAGACTAATGTGCTTTTGCAAATAAAAGCCAGATTGAGATGTACAGAGCAGAGTGTGTGCAGACTCACTCACCTAGGAAGGTAGTGGAGATGTATTCAGACACCTGGTTCCCCGAGCGGCTCATCTCAGACAGATGAGACAGTTCCCTGTTTAACATCCTCTTGAACTATAGATCAGAAAAAGGAAAGACAGAGAGAGATGGAAAGGGAGAGAGTGATTAGTAAACATCAGATTGATTTAATGCAGAAAAGGAAACATTTCAGTCTGTCTTTTGACATATCGTCACCTTAGAATTATAGGTACTATCTGACATTTTTGTCAAAATTGAGTTATTGTCATATTCTTATTAAATGACAACTTATTTACATTATAGGATGTTTTTTTCAAAAAGTTGTTTACATTTTCATTTCATTTCATTTTCTTGTCAGCTTAGTCCCTTTATTAATCCAGGGTCGCCACAGCGGAACAAACCGCCAACTTATCCAGCAAGTTTTTTTTACGCAGCGGATGCCCTTCCAGCCACAACCCATCTCTGGGAAACATCCACACACTACGAACAATTTTTTTTAGCTTACCCAATTCACCTGGGAAAACCGGAGCACCCGGAGGAAACCCACGCGAAGGCAGGAAAAACATGCAAACTCTACACAGAAACACCAACTGAGCTGAGGTTCGAACCAGCGACCCAGCGACCTTCTTGCTGTGAGGCAACAGCACTACCTACTGCGCCACTGCCTCGCCCTTGTTTACACACATACTGTTTGCCATGAAATGCAAAAACTTTGAAGCTCAATATCTCAAAATCATTCTGAATGCAGATATATCTTTACAATTCCAAGGTGACGATATATAATCAAATAAATCGTTGTAAAAGGACAGTTTACACACTTCATCAAGATCTTTGCGTTGCAAACAACACTGAACCCCACAGATTTGAATCGCATAGACAAAAATGCTACACAGATGGAAATGTGTCCTATTCCTTAAAAAAAATGTTATATTATTATTGCGATACTCAAGCAGATAGACATAATACACTTTGAAATTGTTAATTATGTTTCAGAAAATGCCACTGAATGTGATACTTCAAGATTATATAGTAGATATAGATTCTCATTTACACTCATACTTATTTTCGTATGCAGATATTTACATGCAATTAAATTTAACACAATTGTTGTAGCTGTGACATTGGAGTCATGAAATCGTTTTAAATCGACTCTCTAAATCAGCAATACAACATGTCATACCTCTAAAAGGTCAATGGAACAATTTTGATTCAATTGAGTGATATATCCAACATGAACTCACAGCAATTCATAACTTAATGATTTAGTGGCTAATTCATATAAATTCATACGATCTCATTTGTACAATTTAGAACAATTTGCTTATCCCCCTGTGATGGTTAGATTTAGGGATGGGGCTGGGTGCCACAGCTCCTTTTTGAAATTTTACATTTTCTTACAATTGAACTCAAATTCATACGAATTAACAACTAAACTGACAAAAAATCTTTTATTAATTTATTTTTTTTTTCCAGCAGCTGGGGTGCCGAAAAAAAGTTAAATAATGACCATCAAATTACTGACATTTACCGTAACAAAACAGATGGTAAAATACAGAAATTTACTAGAAATTATAATTAAGGAAATTTCTGTAATTTAACGTCCATTATTTTACAGTAAATATCTGTAATTTAACGGACATTTTTTACGGTAAATGTTTGTAATTTAATGGCCGTTTTTTACAGTAAATATCTGTAATTATATGGTCATTATTTTTTTGGTAAATATCTGTAATTTAACGGCCGTTATTTTACGTTTTTCTGACAGAAAAAAAAAAGAATAATGGAATTTTTTACAGTGTAGTTATGTTTCCTCATAATATCTGGCTATATATATCAATGAATAAATTGATATATATTGATATATAAAGAAAGAATATATAATGAACTGTTTTCTTTTCAGGTCACACTAATTTCCCTTTAGCAAAGTTTTCTAAATAGCACACGTGCAGATGTTGACAGTACAGAATGTAGACTCTTTTAAATATGTGGAGATTGAAAATAAAGGTTCCTCTTAAAGATAGTTGTGTCGTTATCAAAATTTTAGGCGTCGCAAAAGCACATATCGTTAGTAATTTGCAGAAGAACAATAAATCAACTTATTTGTTTGCC
This sequence comes from Danio rerio, assembly GCF_052040795.2. NCBI lineage: Eukaryota > Metazoa > Chordata > Actinopteri > Cypriniformes > Danionidae > Danio > Danio rerio. The sequence goes on along the minus strand of NC_141023.1, from coordinate 46,516,229 downwards.
AATTGAGTCTCTTTATTAATTTATGTAAATGTCTCAATTTATATTTATTTAGTTTTTATATTAATTTCAGTCATATTCTTGTATAAAATGCAAATATTTATTTGATTTATTTACAGTGCAGTTTGTAAAGTAATATTTTCTTAATACGTCTTTTAGTAGATATATTATATATTTACTTACTGTTTTCCAGACAAGTGTATCTAATTGGATATGCATTGTAAACTTTTAAACAAAAGTTTAAAAGTTATTATTTTTATTTCATGTTTATTACTATACTCTCATCATTACGCATAAATACAAACATTTTGAGAAGAAATAACAAAAAATATACAGATTCTGTCTGGTCCTGGTCATTTGATCAATGCATCTGTTCATCTCAATTTATCTATTTATTTATCTATCTTTACATCTCTACTGCCTAATTAAAAGATACAATTTGGGATGAGCATTGTCATTGGTTTAACAACAAGAAAGAGAAAGGTTTGTAACAAAATATATGCTTTGGACTATCATTATTTTGTCATTGACAATAATTTGTCATAAAAAGGATTTATAAATGCTATTTATAAAAGATAACTGCAAAGCTTCAGACTGAGTAAATGGTTGCATTTTGTGACCTTTTTTTCTTGCATGCGCTGCTAAATTTTATTATAAGTTGCACTGGTGCCACTAAAAATTTGTCCAATTGAATAGCAAAGGTATTCAGTTGCATATGATAATCATCACCAAATACACCTAAAGCAAAACAAAACAGCACTTCTAGTTTGAACAGCAAGCCACACTGACCTTTTATCAGTTCAGTTCAAAGGAAAAGACAGTGCTCAGAGAGCTAAAGCAAATGTGAACCAATGAAAATACTGTATTATAAAGGCAAATGAAACAGTGCTGTTATTCTCCACAACATCAATGTGGAAAACAGCAGAAATATCATGCAACAACTATTACCTCAGAATAATTTTAAGGGCTTTTACACTAATTATCAGCTATTACCATGGTTTTACCATTGCAATACTAACAGGAAGCATTGGAATAAATGTGGCAAATTCATCTAGAATAATGTTAATTATGAATTAAATCAATTTTTTATTGTAAAATAATTACTTTTTTTATTACTAATGCCTAGTTCACACTTCAAGATTTTAAGCCCCATTTTGCTGATGGATCAGACTGTGATTGGGGGAAATCTGGGGACGCTCAGTGATCTTTATGTGTGAATTACTGAACAACACATCGAGGCTCGATGACTCTTCGCTAACACCTCGCAGACGAAAACCCAACATCTAGCATGCTAAATATTTAGACCAGTTAGCCGACTTGAACCCACGTAAAGTGATGAGCCAATAAGAGAGCACATCATGAGCTAAATGGCCATTGTGTTTAGGAGCTCATCAGAAATGTCTGTGATTGGCAAGAATGGCCTGCGTTTACATGGACACAAGAGCATCTATCTGCTGAATCATGCAGATATACGAGCGATCTCCTCTGACACATCAGCTGATTGACGATGCTTTCAAATGCTCAATGTTTTCTGAGAGATTTTAAACGCTGTGTGTTAGTAGCTATGTTTCCATCCAACTATTTTTATGCACATTTTGGATCTGCACATAAAAAATTGGTTGATAGAAACGCCAAGATGTGCATAAGTTTTGAAAATGTGCATAAAAAATGTAAGCGCATAAATTAGTAGGATAAACTTTTTATTTGATAAGAAAAAATGCGCATAAACTATGATAGAAACACTTTTATCAAACAGTATGTGCATAAAAAAAGATCATGTGATTTTGTTATAAGAGATCATGTGATAATAAAAATATGTGTGAATGGACAAATCAACAGGCTGAGCACATTGTAAAACATCTGAAATGCTATTTTGGTCATTCTAAAATGCCTTAACCGTTTCAGTATTAGTGTTATTGTATTATTAATTATACATCCAGAACTGTCAAAAGCATCTGTGCTCCGAGTCTCGAGTGCATTGCATGTCAGCATTGTCTTCTGAGGTGCAAGCCATTTATTAAATAAAAAAAGACGCAGCTTTTCCTACCACAGCAAATTCCATCTTTACTGTTGATATTTGGCTCCAGTTAATCAGGAAGTTTTGTTCTCTTTGACTCATTGTATGGAAACAGTGCTTTATTGGCATGTCTTTTATGTGATAATCCAGTTGTGCGCTTATATTTAATTCGCATCTTTGGATGGAAACATAGCTACTGATGTCATTATTACACATGCAGCCAATAGTGTTGTGCTCTTTCTGATGGGTCCACCCTCAGCAATTCATTGACTGTGGTTTGGGGACTTGACAGAGCTGTCGGGTGAAAGAGTTTTCAGATCATGTATTGGCATATGCTGGTTTAAGATTATGATGGTATGATAAAAATGGTTAAAAATGGTTCACAGTACCACAGTATTGTGATTACTGCGCTAAAATATGTTCCTTTCCCTCACAACAACTATTATTTATATTTTTTACAAATATATTTTATTAAAAAAAAAACTTTTATAATATTTTGGAACAGTAAACATCAGGCTAAACAGTTCAAATCAGTCATTGACTTCTGCTATCTTTGTTAGTTTCTCAAAAAGGCATCTTTCGATATCTTTCTTTTCGTTGAATATAAAGTTAAGCCACTGCACTGTTCAGGTCTACAGCAAGCTTGGATGTGGGTGTATGAGCGGTTAGTTTTTCAAATGTTTCAAATGTTTCCAGAATTTCTGCTGGAGTGCTGTTAAAAACAAACAATTTTACATAGGCTTAAAAAAAGTGTGTTTTAGTGTGAACACAATAGCGATTTTAAGACACAAAATCAATTCATGTAGTCTGAACGGCACATCGACCTGCTGATGTTTAAAGTTATGGAGTGAAAACTAGGCTTAAGTCATTTTAAGTGAAGTTGTGCATTTGTATTAAGTGTCTTTGTATTTCATACTCTGACAATATAAATCATAAAGTTAGTGAACCATTAAAACATTGAAAAGTTAAGTTGATTTTAAAATTTATGGAGTGCCAAATGTTTTTAGCATGGCTGTAGCCTCTAGAGGACCAAGTTGAAAGCAGATCATGTGGAAAGAAAATCAGACCAAACGAATACAAACATGAATTACGACCCTGCAGTCATAGATTGTCAACATGACATCATATTGGCATTGTACCCCAACGTTGTGAGGATGTTGGTTTTTATTTGGAAATGAAAATCATGTTGACATAAGAACCCAATGTCAGGCCGACACCAATGTCAAATGTCCAACCTAAAATCACCCTAAATGTCAAGCAAATATTAACATCTAATTATGTTACACCTTGACGTTGTGTGGACATTACCACTATGACATCTATCAGATGTTGGATTTTGGTCACTTTCTAACACAAAATATCAACGTAATTTGACGTCATTATTGGACGGGCTGCTCAATATTGAAAAACTCAGACATTTATGATATAAAACATGTGTTAGGTGAACTGGGTAAGCTAAATTGTCCATAGTGTATGTATGTGAATGAGTGTGTATGGATGTTTCCAAGTGATAGGTTGCAGCTGGAAAGGAATCCGCTGCGTAAAACATATGCTGGAAAAGTTAGCAGTTCATTCTGCTGTGGTGACACTAGATTAAAAATGAAAATGAATGAATGCATGAATGAATGAATGAATAAGGTCATACAGAATATGTGCTTTAAGTACTAAATAAGCAGCCAATATCTCAGTAACATGCATGCTAATAAGCAACTAGTTAATAGTGAGAATTGGTCCTTAACGTGTTACTAAATGTATTAATTTTGATTGATTGGGATGATTCTGTAGGAGAGGGACTAATGCATAAAAATAAACAAACTACATCTGGGCTCGAAATGAATGTTTTTACTTTGTAGCACCGGTGCTCCCAACTTCAAATATTCAGGAGCACCAGAAAAAAATTTTGGAGCACCCACTAAAAATAAATGAGCACCATTGCAAATTGTATTTTAAAGAATTTATTGTATTTTAAAACAGCATCAATTAGGACTAACAAAAAACAGAAACAACTAACTAACTAATGCTGAGATGACATTGATATTTGTGTGCAGTAATTCCAAAATGTCTAATAATTATAGAATATTAATGATGATGAAAATGACAATAATACTAACAATGAATTACATTTCTCATCATCATGCTGCCTTAAATGTGCTTGAATGTAAGTTATCTGCTGTAAAAGTCTGTTACTTTATGAAAATAAATTTATGGTTTGCATCAAACAAAAATGAAGCATTGTAGTAAGAAATATTTATTTTTGTACTGTTGTTTTTGTATGCATGTCAATTTAATAAATAATATTTCTGCTACAAAACAAATGAAAGATTATAATAAGTCATAAAACAGTCATCAGTAAATAAATAGCAAAATAATATACATCTCAAGAAAGAATGGACGAAGAAAAAAAGGTCTCACTTCTATCACTCTTTAAAAGTTTTGGTTTCAGATTGTGTCATCTTAAATGCTCAGTGTCGTTATGAGCTGATCTTCATTTTTCTGTGTTTGTGGAAAAGTTATATGAGCAAGCAGAGCAGGATTCTCACGATGACTACCAGCGCATTACCGCTCTTTGTTATAAGCCGCAGTTTCAGTGTAAACTTAGTAAGGGCGAGCTTCTTTGGCGATGATATGTACAGTATTAGATTTTACATTTAGCGGGTACTTGCGCTGTACAATTTAGAACAATTTGCTTATCCCCCTGTGATGGTTAGATTTAGGGATGGGGCATCGAGATTGGGGCACCTTCTCCGAAAACATTCAATTGATCTCGGCTGGCGGATCAACATTTACCACATGTCATGATCGCTCTCATCTGCGCCTCAACTTTAGGTGCACTGTAAAAAAAAAAAAAAACTAATTTTACAGAAAATATCCCTAAATTTTTTGTCATTTAAATTTATATGTAGAACTTAGTAAAATGACAAACAATCTCTCTAAATTCACAGTTTGACTTTCATTTTAGGTACTTTATCATTAAAGATAAATTACTGACATTTTTGTTTTTTTTTACAAGGAAATTGCAGTATTATTTATACAGTATTTTTTCTGTTATTTTAAACTATATTCAAAAATCCGTAAAAATTACAAACACTATCTGTAAATTAACAGCTTGACCTTTATTTTATGTACTATTTAAGTAATGACAAATTACAGCAATTTGTCTGTTTTATACAATAAAATTGCTGTATTATTTACACAGTGTATTTTCCTTTTTTTTTTTTTAAGTTACTTGCTCTGTAAAAAAAAATAAAAAATCGTAAAAAAAAAAGGTCAAATGACTGGCAGCTACGGCTGCCAAACAAAAACCATAAAATTATGGTAAAATTTCTTTGTTGAAATGAAGTGCAAAAAATAATAAATCTACAGATATGTTCATTCAAATGTTTGCAGAAAAACACTGTTATTTTACAGACTTTTCCTAGATTATTACGATCAAATCCGTTCAATAAAGTTACACATAAAGGGCTCTATTTTGACGGTCCATGCGCAGAGCGCAAAACGCAGGGCGCAAATGCTTTCAGGGTGTGTCAGAACACGTTTTTGCTAATTTAAGGATGGGAAAACCTGTTTTGCGCCATGGCGCATGGTCTAAAAGGGTTGAGTTTATTTTCTTAATGAGTAATAGGTGTGTTTTGAGAATAAACCAATTAGAGTCTCATCTCACATTCCCTTTAAGAGCCAGCTGCGTCGCGCCAAGAGCGCATTCGCTATTTACAGTATGCAAAGTAAGACTAAGTGAAAAAAATGAGCATTTCACAAGCAAACAGTTAACAGTTTTTTAACAGAAAACTGTTAAACAGAGCATGTACTGCGTGAGAATGAGAGATAGTGGAACTACTTTCACTTTCGCTCTTGGATAGGGAAACCTTTACTCACAGACATCAATTAGTCTATAAATAATTAATTGCATTTGTTAAGCGCAAAGATTTGTTTCAAAACTATTTCTAAATTCAGTTCTAATTTCTAGCAAACGAATAAATGAACAATATTAATGAAGTGTGTTCAAAATACTGAGTTATTTCCAAATACACCTGCCATGCCCCATATGGTCTAAAACCCGACAGGTGAGCAAATCTAAGCTTGTTTTTAATAAAACAAATATAAATATGGATATAATAAATAATACTGCTAATAATAATAACATTATTCAAAAGCAAATTGTTATGAATGAACTGAAAAAGCCTCCCGAGATGAAGAAGACATAAAAGCAGTGATTTTTCATATTTATGTAGGCTAGAAAATAATATGTTTTGTAATTTTTTAATCCTTTATATTTATATCATATGTCTATTCCTATTATATCCTATATATATCCTTAATATTTACATTTTTTCATATGTTAAGATATTTGCCTATTGCTCTCTTGTGCATATTAAGTAGTCCGTAAGCAAGGCGCAACTCTGTGCCGAAGTTTAGACCGGGTTAGTTTTGGTCTAATGAAAAATCTATAATAGTTTCTCAAAATAGCAACGCGCCAGCGGTCCGCCTCAGAACGCCTTCCTTTTTAGACCAGAACGCCTATGGGCGCACTAATGAGCGCTAATGCATTTGCTATTTAAACAGCGTAGCGCAACGCCTTAAAACAACTCTTGCACCAAGCTGAAACTACCAAAAGTCTATTGCGCTGCATCTTGCGCCACACTGCGCCGAGTGTATGATAGGGCCCTTAGTGTGTAACTTTATTGAACGGATTTGATCATAATAATCTAGGAAAAGTCTGTAAAATAACAGTGTTTTTTTGTAAACATTTGAATGAAAATATCTGTAGATTTATTATTTTTTGCACTTTATTTCAACAAAGAAATTTTACCGTAATTTTATGGTTTTTGTTTGGCAGCCGTAGCTGCCAGTCATTTGACCTTTTTTAATGATTTTTTTTTACAGTGCAGGGACGAGGGATTCAGCACGTTTTAAAAAAAAACCAAAACAGGTTGCACTACACCCATTATATGCAGTCGCACAAATGCTCCCAAATATATTATATGGTTGCACAGATTAATTTTCGGGCGCATATGCGACCATTCATCGGTGTATATATAGATAATCATGAGATATCATTTTGTATTTGGAAAATTTACACTGCAAATTCAACTCAACATTGTATATCTATGTGATGTGACTATTGCTAATGGACACATTGCGATATCCATGCTGAAACGATATATTGTGCTAGGGCTGGCCAATTGATCGAAAAGTAATCAAAATTGTCATTCAGAAGCTATAATCGATCAAATTTTTGCAGGACGTTTTTTTAATTGCTTTCCCTACGTGACACATGACTCCACTAAGTTAAATGCTTGGCTGATTTCTACTTTTGCAGTCACATCTGATCTCTAGTCAAGTAGGACAATGGACTCATTCTTAAGCCTTACTTTGCACTACACTGACAATGATTGGAAGATGCATCAGCTGAGATGCCTTGAGATGGCAAATAAACTTGTTAGTGAACCATGAGGGCAAAAAAATTAAATAAAAAATAAGTACAATAATTGTTCAATAATTGTAATTGAGTTAAAATGTTCAATTAATCGAGATTTTAATTTAAGGCCAAATCGCCCAGCACTATATTGTGCAGCCTTAATCTGGAACCAAACTCATGCTCCACCTCCTATTAACTCAAGCCACTCTCAAATGTGCATAACTACGATAAAAAATGTTTACTATTGTCGACTATTTTTGCTTTATAAATTCCTAACAAATGACATTTAAAGGCTCAGTTTCAAATGAACAATACATCTTCGCAATCGTTTTTAAATAGTCAAATTACTGTAAAGTTTAACCATTGCTGAATAACAAGAGTGTCAAAAAATAACATCAAATTTGATAAAACAACATCAATATAATAATTTAACAATATAAGGTAACACTTTATTTTGATGGTCTATTTGATTATTAGTAGACTGCTTTATATCTGTTGATACAGACATTCAACAGACATTTAACTGACTATAAGAAACGTTGCAGGTACATGTCAACTTACATTAACCCCAGCCTAACAGTCTACTTATAATCTAAGGAGAATTAGTAGGCATGTAGATGCAATGTAGAAAAATGAACCATCAAATAAAGTGTGACCCAATATAATATGACACAGCATTTCAATGTTATTTAGCGATGTTTAAACTGCACAGTCATTTTATTTGAGTTAAGAATGCAAAGGTTGATTTTTTTTTTTCCATTTAATTGCAGCTGTAATCATTCATTCATTCATTCATTTTCTTTTCGGCTTAATCCCTTTATTAATCCGGGGTCGCCACACGGGAACGCACCGCCAACTTATCCAGCATTTGTTTTACGCAGCGGATGCCCTTCCAGCTGTAACCCATAACTGGGAAAACCCATACACTCTCACTTACACACATACACTACGGACAGTTTTAGCTTACCCAATTCACCTGAACCACATGTCTTTGGACTTGTGGGGGAAACTGGAGCACCCAGTGGAAACCTACGCGAACGATGTTAGAACAAACTACACACAGAAACGCCAACTGACCCAACTGAGGCTCGAACCAGAGACCTTCTTGCTGTGAGGTGACAGCACTAACTAACAAACCTGTGAACATAGTACTTATGCATTGATAATTTCTTATGTAAGCACATAGTTGTTCAAGACACCAAAAATAACCCGTGACAGTCTTTTAAAAGAACCAAGCATGTGCCTCAAGTGACTAAAATCATGCAACTTCAGCAGATAACACAACTACACAGTTGCACAGCACAAAACCGATAAGACCCCTGGTCTGTCCCACTGACTGGTCCTTCACACATTACAATCTCCATGGAAACCAGCCGGTTTCCTTAGCAACTGCCTCCTCACAGTCCCTCCTGCAGCATGATGGGAGCGAGGCGATGGGTTGGGTGACAATCTGAGAGAGTAGGCAGGTGTCTGTCTCTGACCTCCTCCAAGGTCAACACTCTCTGTATCACTCTCCATCGCTCCTCTATTCTGTCTTTATCTTGCTCTAAGCCCTCCTTTTAGTTTTTTGTCTCCCTCCATGTCTGTCCTTTGCATTCTCTTCATTTTTATAATGACATACAATATCCTTCTGCAGTCATATTGTAGCATTGATTGTGTCTCTGTTCAGTGGTTTGCGTGTATTTATCCTGTATTACATGGATTTGTGTGTTAGAAATGCACAATCATATGCTTTGTTTTTGTTGTCAAGTCATTACAGCTAGCAACATTCATTCAGTCATTTTCTTTTAGCGTAGTCCCTATATTAATCAGGGGTCACCACAGCAGAATGAATCGACAATTTATCCAGCATACGTTTTACGCAGCGGATGCCTTTCCAGAAGCAACCCATCTCTGAAAAACATCCATACACACTCATTAACACACATACACTACGGCCAATTTAGCTCATTCAGTTCACCTATGCTCCATGTATCTGGACTGTGGGGGAAACTAGAGCACCCGGAGGAAACACACTTGAACACGGGGAGAACATGCAAACTCCACACAGAAATGCCAAATGACCAGCAACACAATAGGAAAAAACAATCAATGCCTAGTGTGATTTTCAAGTGAATTCAAGTTAATTTCCTGTCAGGGCCATCAACTCACTCACTGTAAACCCAAATCTTCCTGAATTATCCCTCAGGGATCAATGTACAGTGTTTATCTAGCTCACAGAACCAAGCTCTGCGTTCATATTAAGCTGCATTTACAAAATGATCTTTCCTGTGCAGCAAGTGCATATTACATACTGTACCGAGGCTCTGTTTGTACTGTGCTGAGTCATTATTAAAACATTCACGGAGTGCCAACTGTTTTTAGCATGCATGTATCCTCTAGAGGACCAAGTTGAGACCAGATCATGTGGAAAGGATATCTGACCAAATGAATACAAATATGTATTACTAGGGAAGTCTGATACTATCTGTTTGCTTTATTAGTCAGGACAGAGCTTGATGATTAAGTTTGATCAAACGAAGGCAGGAAAAATGACAGCAACAAATTTGTTTTTAATAAATAATCTATTTCCATATATAACACATTCAATGCATTATTAATAAATGCATCATTGCTGTTTGGTAGGTCTCAGATTATGCTAATCTTAAAAGCAGTGCATTTGCAGTTCAACCCTTTAAGGTGCACTGCTTGAAAATAATTTTTTGGCCCACATTTTGCATTGAATACTGACACAATTCCGATAAATAGTAATAAGCAATTAAAAAAATAATGATAACCTATGGATTAAAGGTCAAATAGGTGGTTATGATGCCTGTTAAAGGGTAATTATGGTAATGTCTAAAGCTTCATTAAGCTACACACATATAATATATTTGTCATACAACAATTAAGGTTAAAGAAATAATACAAAACATAATGGAGAGAATCCTAATTCATGATGCTGAAATAATAATAATAATAATAATAATACATTTTATTTAAAGGCGCCATTTGCAATTCATAGACACCGTACAATAAAAGAGAAATCATATAAAAGTATACACAGCAAAAGTTCAGATACATTTAAGTATCAAAATATGGCATATTTACTGTCCGTCCCAATGTTTTTATTTCATTCTGGGTACAGTTCTTAGGTTTAGCCCATGATAAAGGTAAATATCCTTGGCCAATATAATTAAAAACAATAAGCCTGTCACATTTGAACATAAATAATATATACATGTCAGATATGGTCTGATGAAGGAACTATCCAGAAAACTATACTATAAAATATTGGTCAAATAAAGCCTATTTCTAGTCCAGCCTGAAAGCAAATGATAAAGCTGGAGAAAAGGGCAACTGTGAAGCTGAGATGTCCTGAGACACAAGCCCAACATTCAGGTCCTCTAGACAGTGAAACAACATAAGCCAAGTGCTACGGAGGCAGCCATTTTCTCCCTGCATCTCAAAGTGACATCGTATAAGTACCTAACTTTAGTGTTCAGGTTTAAACTCTCACTGGAGATCATACAAAATTGGATATACAGTACCCAGCATGCATCAAACATCTGTCTTGTGTAGTCTGTTCCTGAAAAATTACAGCTTAGTCAGTACAACAACTTTCCTCTTAGTTGTCCTAGTTACATCTTAGGATTTCTGTTTATAATCGTCATCATCATCATCATCATTATCATCCTCCTGCTGAACAATCAACCCTTGTCCTTTTTAGGACCTGAAATGTTGACCAAAAGATTTTTAGTAACTTTTTTTAGTTTGACCCTACCTGATCCCACCAGCCAATCAGCCAGGGTTTGGAGCAGGTCTCACAGAACAAATCCATAAACGCGGTCCTACGCTCGGTGGCCTGACTCCCCCCATCCAGCACCCCATCCGCAGCTGCCCCAAGTTCCAGCTCTGACCCTCTTCTCCCCTGCAGGGGGCTGTAGCTGGAGGAGTGGGCCAGCCGGTAGCCTCCAGGCACAGGGGAGGGTGGCGGATCAATGGCCTCCACTACACCCATGCTAAGGGTGACTGATGGCATGGACCGTTGGCAGAGGCAGGAGGTGCGGAAATGCACAGGGGCCGAAGCACGGCGGGTGCCCCAGCGACATGTGGGTGTAGTCAGGGTGTGGGCAGAGAGGCCACAGCCTAGCAGGCCGGGGTGCTCCAGAGTGACGGCTGCCCCCAAGAGGCGGGGAGCAAGTAGGGTAAAAGTCCAGCGGCAAGCGCTTGCAAAGGCTGCCTTTCTACATGCAGCAAGCTGTTCAAGAACAAGGCCCTCCTAAAAACCACTGAGCGGGCTCCACGGCGATCTGCAGGTGAATGTCCCCTGTGAACGGCCCGCCAGGAGCCGCCCAAATCCACAGGCCAAATGGACTACATCTCATCCCATCAGCGGAGCTGAACTGACCCTGATCCAGCAGGAGAGAGGAAAGGGACTAGGGGTGGAACAAAAAAAGATTCTGTGCCAAAGAGACGGGACCGTCTGAAGGACACCAAAAGGATGTGATGGGAAGAAGAGCAGAGTAGTCGCAAGAGATAAGGAGAAGCAAGCAGATGAGCAAATAGCTAGCAGACACAGGGATGACAGGATGGATAAGTAAAACAACAACACACAGGTAACAGCAGGAGGAAACAATCAATGTAGACAGAGGACGACAGGAAGAACGAGACACCTAAACACAGATGAGATGGGGCTTTTAGTCAGAAGTCAAACTACAATAGAGCGGAGGTCTGGAAAAACATCTTTTCTCTCTGTCCCTGCGTCGACGCCCCTCCCCCACTGCACAGCTCCAGGACCCGGGCCCAGCGTTCCCAGCGAGTTGTGTTCAGAGCAGACAGTCCAAGAAGCGCAATACCAGTCCTGTCAGCACAACACAGCTCTCATCAGCAGCCCCACTGTTTAATCCACACACAGCGTCAGAATCGGCGATGCAGCTCAGCCGATGCTCTGCCTCTCGCTCTGTTTCCCTGGATGCTGTAGACAGATCTCGCAAGCTAATCAGCCGCTGTGGCAGCAGGCGCGTGCTTGGGTGTGTGTGCTAGTGCTGTGTGTGTATGTGTGTGTGTGTGTGTGCGTGCACACACACCCTGAAAGCGCATGTGCAGCAGACAGCATGTAAGAGTGTGGAAAATGGAGAAACATTTGTATGTGTATATTCATATACAGCATTTAACTAAGGGAATCAAGGCTTTAGTATTTGTATCAATGATTTGGTTAATGATTTGATAATGAAGCATGAATGATTTAGCTTGTATGCATAAGCAGTGGTAATGTGTGTGTCTAAGTGTCCCATCTTCAGCTTTCAAGTAAGCTTTGCCTCTATCATCCACAGTCTTCAATTCAACCAAAGATTATTACAAATATAAAAACACTGCTTATTTCCCATGCTCACATCTTATTAGCTATACAGTAAAACACAAGGAACACCAGCAATATGGTGCAAGGAAAAGCTGCATATTTAAAGTCTTCATGGCACTGTCTCTTTAAACCAGCAAGCAGAGGAAGAGAGAAACCGATTTTTCATTGGCCAGCATCTTAATCACATGCCTCATGGCCACAGTGTAGAGCCAATGGTTAAACTGGCAGGGTAGACCTTGCTGCAGCTCGATAGCAACGAAGGTTACAGCAGAAACAATGGCATCAGGACCAAACTGCAGCCCCCTCCTCCCTTCCTGTTCTCCCCATACACAAACCCAACCATTTTCTCTCTCTCCATCCCTCTCTCTCTATATATCCATCTCTCCTACACTTTCAAACCAGAGCAATGTGTGTATGACAAGGTTGGCAGAATCGCATACAAAAGCTATTTGTATCCCTGTCTACGGATGATCATTTTAAAATTAGAATGGACTTCACACAGATCTGACCGCACACATAAAATCCTTCATGAGTGATAACCTACAGAATGGCAGATGTTGTTCTAATTTGTCATGTTACATGAATTGTAAAATACATCGCAAGAGAAACAGAAACCATATATGGTGAATTAGAATGAACAAAACAAATTCCAAATGTGTGGTCAGGTCACAACCTTATGGTAGACTGTGTGGACAAAAGTTGTCTTTGAGAAAGTGGGACAGAGAAAATAAAGCATTCCTCCGGGAAGCAAACTAGGCTTTACAGATGTAACAGTAGTGAAGAAACACCTTATTGGAGGCCATCTCGCTAACAGAGCGGTGGGTCTGAATGGTCTCCAGCTGGTCCAAACACCAGTCCAGTTCTTCCAGTGTCTCCCGGGCCAGCTGCTGGTATGTCTCATCTGTATAGGACACAAGACACAGCTATAAGCACCACGCAAACAGCATTGTCACATGCTTTTTACACTCACAGGGGGGGGGCACAGTGAGATCTTCATTTGTGAACAGTGGGGATGTTGTTTCCTGACAGGAGGACATAAAGCATTGTCAGAGTGATGGCTTTATAGAAAAACTGCCAAGCATGAATATTTTAAGAACGTCATATGAAGAGATCAAATGCCTCATAAATAATGAATCTTTTCTCTCATAAGAAGCTTAACAATTGTTAAAAGTGATGGCTTGTTTCATTGGCATACAGTAAAATTGAGATGCTTGAGCACATTATAAATACAAATAGAGCAATTGTTCTCAGGCAAAAAAAGTTTAGGTGAATAGCAATAATCGAGGTGGAGGAAAGCACAACTAATGGGACTTATTCAATTGACTACATTCCATGTATACATCAATAGCAGGCAGTTGCTACCTTTACATGCCATCAAATAATCCATTTGTCATTAGACTGATGGTTCAATCGAATTCAAAGAAGTTTGATCTGAGTAAGCTCGATACGAATGCAATTTATGTACATTGGCTTGGAAGTTTATTCCTTCTCTAATCTGATCCAACAGCAAACAAATGATGATGTAAATGTCTACTTTCTCAGTCATGTTCAGATGTCTTTAAGACGCATACACAGTGCTATGTTGACATGCATTAGCCCGGCTCCAGCTTGGCCAAGCAACATTCCAGGTGGGCCAAAAAAGTGTGTGTATATATATTCATTCATTTTCTTGTCGGCTTAGTCCCTTTATTAATTCGGGGTACCCTTCCAGCTGCAACCCATCTCTGGGAAAGTGTGTATATATAAATATATATATATATATATACATATATATATATATATATATATATATATATATATATATATATATATATGTGAGCGATATCACACGAGTAGCAGTGCGATATGGCTGTATATCGGCACTGGTGGGAGGCGATATACAGCCATATTGCACTCCTATGAGTGTTATTTATATTGTTACGGATAATTTAGTTACAATTTAGTAACTACCCATAAGAATTTTTCTTGCTATGGTTTATTGTTATTTCTTCACATTAGTAAATTCATCCGTAACAGAGTTTACAGACATTATAAAAAGCTGTTTATTTCTCTCAAAGTGAAACATGTAAAACATATGGCAAAAGCTGACATATAAAAATTAAATATGCTTTCAATAAGACACTAGAAATAATTGCTGTTTTTAAAGAGTTTAATCCTGTAACTTTTTGAAATGTCAGCTATACATGCAATATAATCACCCATATTGCTATTAATGCAAATAATAATCTTTAGAATAACTGCAACTAGTGATGTCACAGTGCTGGAATGTCCAACTTCGAGAGGATACCTTAAAAAAAATCAACATTCCACACCATTTTCTAGATTTTGCGATTTTGAAAAAATCTGAAAAATATTATTAATTATTATTTAATGCACCAGAGCCAATATGGACGTTAGTATTTTTAATAACAATTTTTTGAATAACAGATCTTTGCATATTAGCCTACTTGTTAGTGGTAGATAACTAATACATTACTGTTTATAGCCTATCAAAAACATTTTCAGTGTTTATTTTGCATAAAACATGATTTAATCGACGCGCATATGGCGTTCAGTGTGCTTTTACCACAACGCTCTAAGTGTGTGCGTTGACTTGCTCTCTGAAACATCTTGAATTCTCAGTACCGTTAAGCACAACAGTGAACAGTAACAGTTCAAGACGTCTAGCATGTTTTTGACGTTTTTACCTTGTCAGCTAGACAGTCCAATAACTGAGGGAGATCAAAAATAATAATTTGAGAGATTTAAATTGAAAAATCATCAATTGACAGCACTTTACAAGGCCTGTCTTTTTTAATTAATCGAATCAGTGATACTGAATCAGTCACTAACATCTCGGTATTGTTTATACAGGTCAGGGACAGGAGAGAAGTGAGTGCGTTTAGAGAGAGCAAAGCAAAAGCAAAATTATGTGTGGATATGTATCAAAATAATAATGTTTTTGACACAAACGGCAACAAAGTGCTTAGCACGTGTTAGAATCTTGAATGTTACACTTTTGCACGAACTTCACTGCCGAAAATGTTTAAGTGGGCCGATCCCAAAAGATCTCCCGTTTATCCTACTCAGTGCTGCTAAACTGTTTGCTTTCTTTAAGACTTTCTATTGTATGAATTAAGACTGCATAAAATGATATAAGACGTGTGATGTGCACAGAAATCTGCGCTCTATGCCATATTAGGTCCTTTTTCAGCTTGAATGGTTTAAAATGATTCTAAATCAGCCTGGCTTGCCAAAACATGTTTTTAAATCTCATGGACACGTCGTATGTATGCTGTTTTCTCAGTTATGAATCACATCGCAAATAAAATAGTTGTTATCTGATGTGGGGCGATAGTGGGTCAGGCTGCTGATTGGGTGGGCCAGGCCCCCCATCAAGCCGGGCCTGTCTGTGCATATTGTTATTTATTTTATTATAGGCTGCTTAATGAAGCACTATGTTTTAGAAATGCACTGTAACCTATTTATATGTTTAAATGAGCCCTATGAATAATATAATTACAATGTTAAGAAAAAAAAACTCAATAAGAAAAAAAATATTACATTGAAATAATATCATTTCCAAAAAGATACAGCGGACTCATGAAACAAACACACATATAGGTGGGGTTTTGTCTCATTTCAACCCTTTCTCGCGCCACACCTTGTATTTCTCATTCTAAAATGTAATAACAGCACCCCAACCCCCTTCCTCTTCATCTTTAAACACAGCTGCTATACCATGGGAAAACAGATGCTGCTGGATAGATGATATCTTTATTGTATGTTATACAAATACTGCTTCAGTTTTTACTGTTCTTGTTGTATTTGAATGGTAACCACAGTGGTGGAAAGAGTACTGAAAAATCATACTTAAGTTAAAGTACCATTACTTGCTTAAAAATGTAGTGCAAGTAGAGTAAAAGTATCTGTTGTAAATATTACTTAAAGTATGAGTAAAAAGTAGCCCTTTCAAAAGCACTTAAGAGTAGTGAGTTTTATGCTTTAAAATGCTGATTTATTTACATGTAATTTGTGGATGTGTGTAAACGTAACATGCTGTAGTGCATTTAGTTATTGCACAGCCGGCACACAACATCATAAGACGTTAATATTAGGCTAGATTTAGGTCATGACGTCAGGTGACCAAAATTCAATGTCTAGCCAGTGTCTAAGGACTTTATTTTGATATCCAATAAAAACATCAAATTATGTTGATATTTGGTTGATTTTAGGTTGTTAAAAAGTGACCAAAATCCAACATTGAGCCAACATCTTAATTCATACTGACGTCAAAAACTGGTTTTTATTTGTCAGGTATGGCAACCAAACACCTACATCTGATATAATTCATAGTGGTTATGTCCACACAACGTCAAGCTGTTACATCATTAGATGTTGATATTTGGTAGATTTTAGGTTGGACTTTGGACATTGACGTCGGCCTGACGTTGAGTTCTGACCTCAAAACAATTTTCATTTCCAAACAAAATGCAACATTTTGGTCATCATACAGTAAACATCTGTCGTATATCTTCTCATCAGTGACATGCATCTAAACTTGCATCAAACATGCATCAGTCTCTGGGTCAATACGTGTAAAGAGTTTGGAAATCTTCTTATACACTTTTAATGCTTCCAACCAGTGGTGTAGTCCTTGCTATACGCACGTATACTCAGTATGCTTACTTTTTTCCATGAGCTGTTTGGGTATTACCACTTCTAAGGATCAATAATTGAGTATACCCTCAGTATACTCACTTGTTTTTCTGATTAAACTTCCCTAATTTACATCTATTTGCGTCCCCTTTAACTGTATACCAAACATTTTTTTTTTTAACTCACAACTTAATTTGGTAAGATGGGCCTATTTCTTATAATTCTTACTTAATTATATATATGACACATTTTTCTTTGTTTACCCCAAAAGGATCTGATCCTGATCCACCCTAAAATTAAAATCCTAAAATCGCCCCTGTAAAACAGTATTTCACATTTGTCTTAATTGTGCCGCTAGTGAACGACACTATACCCTACATAACACTAAAAACAATTAGACAAAGACTACTCATAAATCGCGTAACAATGTGCAATGTAAAAGGGTAACAATATAATAGCGACAACAGAAGACAGACTCCTTTGGTTTAAAACAGGTATGCATGAATGTGACAATTAAAAATAATTGCTGATTGATGTTTAAAGGAAACTATAAAATGTAAAGTAATAAGCCAGTAAAGAAAGTAAGCTAAAAAGCTGTCTTTCCATGTATACACAGGCCCTTTTGAGTTAACTTAAATACAGGTAACTGATGTAAAAAAAAAAAAAAAAATATATATATATATATATATATATATATATATATATATATATATATATATATATATATATATATATATATGTGTGTGTATATACATCTCCAATGAATCCAAGAAACATTGACTTTCGTCGTTTCTTTGCCTACTTTCATTTAAAATTTGTGTCAGGTGTAATAGTACACCACTTTTTTTCTAGGACTACACCACTGCTTCCAACTGTTTACTGCATGTATAAATCACCCATGTCTTGAGGTAGTTCATTATGATGCGATTTACCATCCGAAGGATTGGACAGGAATCACAGGACTGATTTTTCTAATCCCCATAGACTTAAAATAATAAAGTAGTGACTGCAGGTTGGCAACGCACAGTGGCACAGTAGGTAGTGATGTCACCTCACAGCAAGAAGGTCGCTGGTTCGTGCCTCGGCTTGGTCAGTTTCTCCCCCAGTCCAAAGACATGCGGTACAGGTGAATTGGGTAGGCTAAATTGTCCCTAGTGTATGAGTGTTAAAGAGTGTGAATGAGTGTGTGGATGTTTCCCAGATATGGGTTGCAGCTGGAAGGGCATCCGCTGAATAAAAAACATGCTGGATAAGTTGGCGGTTCATTCCGCTGTGGTGACCCTGGATTAATAAAGGGACTAAGCCAAAAAGAAAATTAATGAATGAATGGCTGCAGGTTGAGGGAAAGTAGTGAAGTAAAAGTATCAATACTGCACTAAAAATGTTCTTAAGTGAAAGTAAATTTACACATTTTTAAAACTACTTAGTAAATTACAACTCCTGAGAAAAACTACTCAATTACAGTAATCTGAGTATTTGTAATCTGTTATTTAAAAGCACTGGGTAACCAGCAGATGTCCTCAGTGAGCTTAATTTAGTGCATTTCACCTTGAATCTGTATAATGGTGGGGCAGGGCAGTGCTGCTCCTAACATTCATCCGTAAACTCATTTTGTTCATGGAATATGTTACTTTTACCACTTGATAAATACAGGAAGTGCAGCATGTAGCTTTACTTGCACCTCATCACCTCAAACAGATACTGTAATCACAGGACCTAAAACAAGATAAAAGCAGAAGGATTTACTAGTATACATTGCTAGTATTTTAAACATGCGAGAAACGCTATTCATGTAGTGTGCATACCATAGGATTTGTACTGCATCACTTTATTTAACATCCATGTTCAGATTCGTTACGAATTCTTTTCTAATTAAATTTCAAGTGTCCATATACATGTAAAAAATGTCTGACCTTAGTGTTGCCCTTAGGTCTTGAACATTTTGAAAAATATAAAATGTTTCTACTATATCAGTTTATGCTCCTCTACCGTGTTTGACTAGATGCAGAAATCTGCATCACTGAGGTCAGGTAAAGAAGTCTGGTTTGCCATCTGTATTCTGTCAGCCTATTTCTACATTAGACTAATGATTTCTATATGAACGTTGTATAAAGGGGATTCTGTTCTTAATGACATAAAAAAAAAACATATTATATAAATGACTAAACTTCCAATAAAGACAAAACTAATTTTAAATTTCTAGAACGTCATTGCATAACATTAGACCACACATGCTTAACCCAAATACTTTTTAGTCTTTCAGTGTTTGTGTAAAATGACACTGGATATTTATACTGACCTGTACTTATTCAAATATACTACATTTCATTCATTAATTTTCCTTTGGCTTAGTCCCTTTGTTCATCAAGTGTCACCACAGAGGAATGGACCGCCAACTTATCCAGCATATGTTTTACACCGCATATGCCCTTCCAGCTGCATCCCAGTACTGGGAAACACTTATACACACCCATTCAAACATACACTAAGGCCAATTTAGTTTATTCAATTCATCTATAGTGCCTACATATGGACTGTAGAAAAAAACGAAGAACCCAGGGGAAACCCACACGAACACTGGAAGAACATGCAAATTCCACACAGAAATGCCAACTGGCCCAGCCAGAACTCGAACCAGAGACCTTCTTGCTGTGAGGCGACAGTGCTAACCACTGAGCCACCGATTTACTGGACTTTGATTCTTCTTTTAAACATCAAAGGCTTATTGTTCTATATATGCCTGCTGAGATTGTACAGTATATAAGCAATAGCATTTCTGATTTTTTATTATAACTTTTGCAAACAGAAAAACAAAGGACAGACTGACAAACCCATCATAAAACAATAATCTGTACAAAATATAAAATAAAGCATGAAACAAGAGAATATGGCGACACACAAGACATATATGACCTACAAAAAGACACAGCAATGGATGAAAAAAAGAGAAATTAATTTCTTCAGAAATTAAACAACACGATTTGTCTTTATGATGTTTTAGATAAAAAAATACTGGATCTCACATTTGATCAAATTTCTCAGAGTTCCTAGAAGTGGTATATCTAAAAATTGCGATCATTGGGTCAGGGAGTAAAACACAATAGTAAACGTCAGCAAAGAACTTAAATATTTCTCACCAAAAATTCTGAATTTGAACACAGGACTGAAAAAGATGTGCTAAGGTACCTTCAGCAGCTTTAAACTTGTCACATGTGGGGGAAACCGAGGCATAGAATGTATAAAGCTTTGTTTTAAATTAAAAAAGTCTATGTAATACTTTGTACTGAATAAGGTGGTGTCTTGAATTTATAGAGCATGAATAAACAGATGAAAGGCATTGATCCCATTCAGTCTCAGATATTATAATTCCAAAGTTTCTTCCCAAGTGACTTTCAAATGAAGAGAAGAAAAATCTGTTTTGTTTTTAAAAGCATTAAAAATTCAAGAGATTAGGCCCCTAGAATTTGGAGAGTTTAAAAATAAAATCTGGAATATTTAGGCGGACATTGAATTTCTCAGACAATTGTGAAAAGGTGGCAAAACTATTATTAATATATAAATCTTTATCACTGAAAACTCCTTTATCTTGCCATTGCTCAAAAACATTGTCTGTAAGAGAGGGTATAAAAGCATGATTATAACAAATAGGAGCAATTGCATTTCTAATTTTAGAGCTGCGTTCAAAAGTTCAGTACCTTCACAACTGATATGCTTCATAGTTCCTCATATAAACTAGCAACCGAGGGCTGTTATTTGGCTAGTTAGAGCTTCTGGTTAGGTTCCAGTCCCTGTTTCCCATATGGCTTCACTATTTCTGATGCTGTAATTTTACTGGCAACAGCGTCTACAAGAGGAAGTGTATGCGTAATGTGAGAGACACTGTGTGGGAGAGAGTGTTAATGTGGGAGATAGAAAGCTCACCAGTGACTACATTGCACAGTACAGTTAACGTACCTGAGAGCGTTGCTGGGGGAACTGTGGGTTGGCTGGTCACTGGTGACCTCCTGTGGACAGAAGAGATAACTACATCAGTGATGTTGGAGGAGGTCTCCCTCTGCTGGCATAAATCCAAATAGTATTGCTCACTAGGAAGAGGCCTGCACTGAGCAATGTAAAAACTTGGGGTGCTTATTAAAATTGTTTACTTTATCACTCACAAATTAATCGAAATACACTAATCATGTTATTATACAAGGAACAAATATAGGTGCTGATATGTTTTCACTAATAAGGAAAATGCAAAAAAGTGAGTGTTAACCTCTTTTTTGTCTGTAAAAAACGCCTACCTCAATAAATTAAGCTAGTATTCTAGTGTTAACAGTTGATTTGAGTTGATATGGGACAGTTTTTAATCAAACTGAAATGAAATCAGTCAACATATTTTACCAGAATACATATTAGGACAGTGTTTCTCAGCCACGTTCCTGGAGGACCACCAGCACTGCATGTTTTGGATGCCTCCCTTGTCTGTCACCCACCCAGCTGATGATCTGAATTAGGTGTGTTTGGTTTAGGAGACATGGGCTGTTTCTCAATATGCGTTCTTCAGCATTCCTGCGTCCTTGTGTAACTTCATCATCAACCGCCAAAGTTAAGTTTCTAAACTCAAGACTGTAAGAAGGAGGATATGTGAAAGTTCCCACATGCGTTCTTGACAATGAGGATGCATCGATGCAGACTTACGCACCGAACTTGCTCGAGAAGTCCCGGAAGTCGTTGTGACGGAATAAAGGAGGTAGGACGCACAGCATTTCATATAGATTTATTACTAAAGTTCAGAGATTGAACTTATTTATCTCAGGAGTTTCCCTAAATGAGATGGTAAAAGTAAACATACACAAAACAAGTGTGTATTTGAGCTTGTTTTAGTTTAGTTTATTTGCTATATTTTGTCTTAAAATCTGTTTTATTTGTATTGTACTAATATATTTGTAAGGTTTTTGTGCTTGTTATATTGAAAAGGGAAATAACAATAAATCGTTGTATGAATTATATAGTTTAAATAATTTTCAGTTATAATTGCGTGAAGGTCATCTAACCATCAGGAAGAACACAGCATCTCATTTATCACAGCATGCGTGTGTTCTCCAGAGTTTGTTCTTCCAAGGTGACCTGGCAAGACCGGTCTTCACAAGTACATGAGTCCACTCTCTGCATCCTTGTAATTGAGAAACAGCCGTGGAAAATGTGCAGAGTTGGAATTCCTTCAGGAATATGGTTGAGAAACATAGTATTAGGATATATGTGACTCTGGACGACTATTCAAGTCTGGGTCAAAATTACAGAATCTTAATCATCCTTTATTAAGTAAAAATTTCGCTCCATGAATATTAAACTTTAAATCAAAGATGTCCAAAGTAGAGCCTTTGCAATCTTTGATGTGGCCCACAATCCTATCTGAGAGGAGAGTGAAAAGGATGGAGACAGTTGGGGCGAATGCCTTTAAAAGAGATCATCATTTCTTTTTTGACATGACCTTTTTTTGTTTGTTTTATTGCTGAACTACAATCAAAGCAAACTGAAATTAAATGATTCAATTAAATGTTGAAAATGAATCAGATTTTTAAAAATATAAATACTGTCATTGGACAGATGGACCAATGTTTTCTAGTTTTTTTTAAAAATAGATTATTAAATAAATTAGGAATTGCATCTGGCAACTATATTTACCTTTAGCTCACCACCCTCAATCAAGTTTGGTTTTTGCCCCTTTATAAGAAAAAGTTTGGGCAGCCCTGCTTTAAATATATCAAAACTAAATCTTTGATAATGCATAGCTAAACACTTAAAAAGGCAATTTTCTCAATATTTTCATCCAAGTTCAGATTCCAGATTGTCAAATAGTTGTAAATAACCACACATCATTAGAAAATGTATTAATTCAGCTTTTATGTGAATAAAATTATATTACACTTATTTACTGTATTTATGATCCTGGGTCACATATTAACAGAATAACCCAATGAGATCATGTGGAGATTTCTTTTTTTTCTTACTCTACTTAGATTATGATTGGAGAAATTGAGTGTGTTAACAAATATTAAACTTTAACCATTTAACTGCCTGCTCTACCAAATGGATGACTGTTAAATTCATTTAAAGAATGGCTGTATTAATTAATGGTTTACACACACAGCATTGTTAGTTTACAAGAAAATCAAACAAGCATAATCCTGTTGCACTTTTACACTTAATTTTGGTTTTATTGTTAAACAAAAAAAAAAAAACATGAGAATCTGAAATATTTTATGGCATACTTCAAAAAATAAAGATGAGTTAGTATTCAAAAACTGATTATTATTTAAATAAATTTGTCTTACACTTTATTTTTTCAGATTTTTATAGAATTTGTATTAATCCCTGTACTTTTACCATAAACTGACATATCAACCTACCAAATGGTGCATAATTTAAAAATTATGGAATGTGTTGAAAAAAAAACACATTGAGTGTGTTTAGTAGCGACATTAGTATATGCAATCCATATATGTTTTTGTTGGTGGAGTAGTTAATGGAAAATATTTAAAATATATAAAATAGAGAATAGAAATATACAAAATATTTAACTCTCAAATATTAG
This sequence comes from Danio rerio, assembly GCF_052040795.2. Classification (NCBI taxonomy): domain Eukaryota; kingdom Metazoa; phylum Chordata; class Actinopteri; order Cypriniformes; family Danionidae; genus Danio; species Danio rerio. The sequence goes on along the minus strand of NC_141023.1, from coordinate 46,492,240 downwards.
ATTAGATTTTATAATGTAAAAGTTTTGGTTAACTAAACATGCTTTATTCTGTTCATACTCTTATTTTTCTAATCGTGAATGAAATGCAAAATTGGTTTACTGTTAAGGACCCAGTGGTGGCCATAAGGGGGCAGAGCTGAAATAAAGAAACAGTTGCATGAAAGAGCTGAACTGACATGGTGGTGGTAGGAGTCGTGACGTTGGCGAGGATGGTGAAGTTGCTTCTGACAGTTCGTAGACTAGCCAACACCTGTGTGGAAAAAGAGGTGAACAGCAGGACATCACTCAACTCCACTGCATCAAGTCATGACAAGCAATTAGCGCTCATTATATACCCTTTGCCAGACACAACACAAGAGGCTTACCTGAGCAAAAGGGGTGACTATGAGATCTTCAGCATGACTGTGGAAAGAAGAAAGAGCAGTTTCAGCACAAACAGAACAAACAGATGATGTTCTTTTTTATGAGCATTTACAAATTGTCTTTTATAACACTGAGCTGAGATGGCGAATCATCCCCAGGTGTGAAGAAATAGATTTAGCCTGACATCAAACCACTTTTTTTATGGCCGTAATCCAGAAGCGGCAGTCACGGTGGTCACTGCCACATGCTGAGCGCACTTCTGAGGGTGTAACAGTATTACAGTGAGACGGGTAAAGAGGGATTTAGTTTATGTGCTTAATGCTGCATGGTGATTGTGGGATAAAAGAACTTCCTCAGAGGCCTTTTAGAAATGAAAAGTGCAGACAGTAAACAGTGAAAGTGTGCCGTGTGTTGAGGGAGACAGCTTACCCCTCGCTGTTGATGGAGGAGTTTCGTGACATGGTCTTGGGGGACATGTCGTAGTCAGAGTCTGAGCGGTAGAGAAAAGACTCCCTTCTCTGACTCTGGGGAAAGGAGGGATGGAGAACCAGCCCAGGACTTGCCTGCGAATCCATGGGGCTTCGGCCAGGAGAGGGCCCATTCTCCCCATCATATCTGTGGAGAAAGAGAGTGAGAGAAAGTAAAAACGCACGTCTTGTCATTAAGCTCAAACAAAGCTTTGCCAGTGACAGCATTACATTTCCTGTCTCTGGCCAACATGGCACAAATAGAGATGTGGAACACAAACAGCCATGATTGCCTCTTACTTTAGAGACAGCAAACGTTTCATGAATGTATAAAGAGCTGATGAAGACTGTGTCACTATGATCAACCATTAAAGGAAATCACCAGCCTAATCAGGGAAGAATCCTCAGCCTCCACTTCACAATTTATATTCTATTGGCATGTTGTGGCTTAAAGGGATAGAGCACGCGCAACTGAAAATCTGTTATTGTCTGCTCACCCTAATGTCATCCAAACTTGCATGCTGTTTTATCTGTGAATTGCAGAAGGAGTTTTATACAAACAAGTTCAGCACCTGGTTGTCAAGCTCTGAAAAGAAAAAAAAATTCCCTTTGCTGAAGCATTAAAGATCACCTATGATGAAAATCATTTTTTATAAGCTGTTTGGACAGAACAGTGTGTAGGTATAGTGTGTCCACAGTCATACTGTGGTGATATTAACACAATAAGTCTCTTTTTTTAACTTCCTGACATTACAATAGGATCCAAATCCCTCCCATTTTGAGGCTGACCGCAACGTGACGTAAGAGTGCAGTTTCCCCACCCACCAAATTGATTGCCAGCCGCATATTAACATGCCTTTGTAGTAACACATATAATCATATCAACAAGACAGAATATGTGCAAAGCAACTAGGATTAAAAGATCTGTTCAGCACTCTGTGGTCATCAGTCGTCATCAAATATAATTAAGAATGAGTTTACCAGTTTAAAAGTTTTTAAAACAGTGCATGTTTGTAATGAATTACAGCAATTTTACCATCTTTATCACCAAAGCCACATGTCAGTACAATTAAGACAGACTCTTCAATTTTGGTTTGTGGATGTTAAATCAGGTTTATTTTGTAAATTAACATTGATACGTTGATATTAACGTGTATACTGTCACTTTTACGTGCAGAAACAGTGCAAAGTTTAATGCACGCGATGTGTGTGCATGAACTTTATTACAACATTGTGTATGACTCATCGTCAAAGAAAGGCTTGAATTTACTCCATAACAAATACATCAAATAATCATTGGGAAAGTTCTTACTGTAGTATTTCTCACAAATGTTAACGTGAGATCTGCTTCCTTCATGTCTGTCATTGTGCTGTTTATCTGACTTAGACGAGGTGGAGATTGAGGCACACTCTGACAGGCATGTAGGAATGGTGGGCGGGGAGAACTAGCAATTAAGGTGCAGGCAACAAAAACAGCTAAATTTTTTTTAGAGCAGAAAATTACAAACTTCTGAAAGGTATAATACATAATTTGCTGGGTGTTTTAAGCTGAACCTTTACAGACACAATCTGGAGACACAAATACTTATCTTAACACTTGAAAAAAGGGGTAAAATGGGTGCCCTTTTAAAAATCTTTAACATCACTGACACAGAAAACAACTATTTGTTGCATGTGCTGTAACAACCTAAATACAACATAGCAACTTAGAAATAACAAAGGACAGCAACACTTAATTACAGTACAAAGCATGAGGAACTTTTGAAAACTGCAGTGAAAAGCAACCATCATGCTCTTTTTATATGTATTTTTATTTAACTGAATCGTTACAGTTACTCTTAAATAGACTTTTATGTAATTCTTTTTTTTTAGTGCTTTATGTTTTTCAGAAGAAATATGCATATTAAGTCACACAAGCAACAATAAATGATGCTGTAATTTTAATTTTGGGTGAACTACTTCTCTTTAAGCTTAGCACTAAACACTGACATCTGTGGAAGGACTAATCCACACAGTTTCAGCATTAAACATGTGACTAGTGGAAAAGTACCGCATACACTGTCTCACCCCATCTGGGGTTATAATACGTAGTGTATTTGTTCAGTTATCGTGGCTCTGTGATAATGAATGAAGACTAGCCATCCGGAGAACCTAATGACCGCAGAGGTGAAAGTGAACATGAAACCCATTGCGAGCTATTCGCCAGGGGTAAACAAGACATATAATGCCACCAAATCCTACTTGCAGATATAATAAAAGCCAGGGAAAATGTTGGCAACAAAGCAAAGTCCTCAGATCTGGCTGCAGAGTTGCACTTGCACTTTCAGGCTTGCACTCTTGGACTTGCACTCTCAGGCAACCGCGCTTCCTATTTAAGTGACATCATTTACAATCGACAAATGTACCCGCTTGTCCTTCAGTATTTTAATTTAAGGGTAACCCTGTGGGGGTTTAGATTGTTGCAACACACGTCTTATCTGTCACCCTTACCTAAGTGCCTTTTTTCTAAGCGTTTCACTGTAGTTTCTGGCAACATACGGCAATGGGCGCCACAGTTGCTATAGTTAGTTAAACAGATCGTAACAAAACCACCAATCTTTGCCTTACAACAGCTCTGCAGTAAACATAATCTGTGCCGCTTTCTTTCCGTTAAGCGAGTTGAGACGTTCCCTTATCGAGTTGATCTCGACATTATGTTTGGAGGACCTATAAAACTGGGCTGAGATCATGTAGAGACTTTAAATCTGCACTGAAACTGCAATTTCATATGGATGCACTCCTGCACATACATGCTTATCAACACGTATGTATTAGTTTATTTATTAAATAGTTTAAAAAAAAATATTTATCTACAGTCCTGTGGATCTTTTATCTACAACACTTTTTTGGGGGTGAGAATGCTTGCATTTTGAGTGTCATTTGTTCAAAGGAGCTGATTATGTCCCTGTTTTAAAGGAAATGGTTACTAAGGACTAAGGGAAAATACTTAATGGCAGCCTTACATTTCTTAAGTTGATCTTTTTTCTTTTTTTCCCTTGCAACCCAACTTTTACTAAGGCCACCCTTAACCTTAAACGGAGGGATTTTTTGGTTAAGGACTTTCATGCAAATAAGCCCTGCACTCTCCTGCCACATCACTTGCATCGACATCTGCATTCTTGTTTGCAATCGTTCTGGGACCTGCTGAATAAAGAATAGTTTCCCAAGTCATTCAAAATTTATTTCTCTAAGTCTATAATGTGTATTGGTTAGTTGTCATACTACAACTCCTTAAAATGTTTCAAATAAAAACTAAAATTCTAATTTGCATTAGCTTGCGTTTTTTTTATTCATAACTGTGGAAGAATACTTTGTGTGTAGGCCTGATAGTTCATATAAATGAATAATAAGCTTTGCTGGTACAAATGCTAATAGTGACCTGTTTTGGTAAATTTACATTAAAGCATTATAATCATATGATGTATACACAAATCACTTTTCGGTGGGTGGGGGGTGAATGGGGCATATCTGCCATGGTATATAACTTAGTATTTAGAATTATTTGACAATGTCGTCACTGGCAACGCACGAGAACTGGAAACTTACTTTCGGTTTATTTGTGTCGATTATAAGTGACGTGACTGGACAGTGCAGGTGTCGGTAGTAAATGACATCATATGCATAGGAAGCATGGGTGCCTGAGAGTGCAAGCTTGAAAATACAAGTGCAACTCTGCAGCCAGACCCTTAGTGGGTTTAGTGGTGAAATGATTAGCTGTGTCTTGTATTAATTTAATTAAAATAATTAATTAAATTCTTTACAGTTATGGAGCACTTTTCTAGACACTTAAAGCGATTTACCCATTTTGGGGCATATGGGAATGGTTAGGAGGCCATGATGGATGGAGGTTGGTGGGCAAATCTGGCCAGGATGCCGGGGTTAAACCCCTACTCTTTTTCGAAGGACATCCTGGGATTTTTAAAGACCACCGAGCTGGGGACCTCGGTTTATGTCTCATCCGAAAGAGGTAAGCTTGTACAGCTTAAAAAATAGCTGGCCATAAAGTTGGTAGTGGGGTCAGGGGCACTTAGCGAGAGAAGTCGAAAGGGACGATTTCCCATTCCGCAGGTCTTATTCCAGTCTCCTCTGAGTCATGCCGGGAATTATGGGTACACCGCACCAGCAAAACCTCAAACCAAAGCCTACACTTCAGAAGTGAAGCGTCAGAACTAGACGCCTGCCAAGACTTTAGTCTCTCTCTCGCGCTGTCAGTCACTCTTCCTCCCCCTCACTCCCTCGCTTCTCACAGACAAAATACTAAAAGCCCTCTTCCCACACGCAGCGCATGAGGCATCTGAGCTCGTCTCCTGCCCCTAAATGCAGAACTGAAGCTAGCTTTAGCCTGTGGCTATGAACAGCTCATGTTTCTGTGCTGCCGTTGCTGATCCAGATCTGGAATACAGCTTGGTTCAAGTCAGTACTTTATGCTAGTAGTTTACATTTTCTTGATCACACAGATGGGAAGTGCAGTGGGTTCTATCTAGCAGCTGTTGTCCCCTCTCTCTGGAGATCCAAAGTGATGTGAATCCACTGTAAACAGGTCATGACTGTCCTCTCTTCACGGCCCCCAAGACAAACACCGCCTTGGGCTCTTGACATACACCTCATCTTTCCTCCCTATCTCTCCTATCAGTCAGCTTTCCATCTAAATCCTTCGCTTTTGCAGTTGCTCCTTCTGCTTTTCCTGTGTGAGCTTTCCTTATCTTGCGGCTCACAAAATTCCTCTTGCAGCGAGCGACAGGAGAAGATGGAGTGTTTAAAAAAAGGCAGCAAGGAGAGCATATGAAGAGGAAGAGTAAGCGGGAGGGAGGTGACTCATGACCCATCTAAATATTTACATGCCCTAGGTGCACGCCCGGCTTCTTCCAAAACCATTTTATTTTTCTAGCAACAACCGCAACACCAATTAAAGATGACAACACACGGTTGACCTTAGAGTGTACTGCTGCTTGTCACTACAGTATCTGCATAGCTACAGCAGTCAATGCACAGACGAAGCAGCAGTAAACCAATTTCCTATTTTTATGAAGAACAAGCTTCTTTTTTCAGCATTAACACAGTGCCTTTTGCTCAAAGTGTGTAGCTTTTCTTGCCCATAGAGGTAGTGTGTGTGTGTGTGTTTGTGTGTTTGTGTGTGTGTGTGTGTGTGTGTGTGTGTGTGTGTGTGTGTGTGTGTGTTTGTGTGTGTGTGTGTGTGTGTGTGCGAGAGAGAGAGAGTGAATGTGTGGGCGCACACGAATGCTCCTGCTTTTCTGTCTGTGCTTCACTTTAATGCCTCCTGTAGTCATGTGACATTTGTGCTGCTCGGAGACTATCCACAAAGAAGCGAACAATAAGAAATGAGAAGCCTTGTCAACCAGTTTCCCCCCTCTCCTCCCCTTTTCTGTGTTGTGATTCAAGCCCTTCTCTTTCACCCTCGTTCTATCTCCTCTCCTTCTCCGGCTTTTTACCAGTCTCTGTCTTCTGTCTCTCAAAGATCCGTGCCTTTCACTGCCTCCTTCTCTGTAATTTGTGTCTATGGCTGTGACTCAGCCCAGAATAAAAAAGCAAGCAAAGTGCATGCTGGGATATTGGAGTTCTCATTTGTTTATAAGACACAAGAGACACACTCGCTATACCCTTATAGACACACAATCAAAGGGCCTTTTTTGTGTGAAAGCGTTGTGTCAAGTGCAGCGTTGCTAACTAGAAAATTCTAAACTCAGCTTTAAGATGGAATCAGATATTTGTTGTTTTAGAAACTATTATAAATAGCACTAGGGATGTCCCATTCTGATCACATGATTGGAAATCGGGCACGATCTAATGGTTTCAAACTCAATCGGAATCAGACGTTACCTCCCGATCTGAGGTGTGTTTCCGTTAGCCAACTAACGTTAGCCAACTAAGGTCGCAAGTTCTGTTATTACTATGGATGTAACGGTATCAGAATTTCACGGTACGGTAATACCTCGGTATTAATGTCACGGTGCGGTATTTATTGAATCATTTACAGGAAAAAACAAAACTTGTGAAAATACTCCAAAAAAGTGCCAAAAGTGTCAATGACATACAAATTAGTCATCTATCTGTAAGCTTTGAAACAGGAACTTCAATTTTAATAACAAAAAAATATTAAACCATGTAAAAAAATTAAGTTTCAATTTAGTATTGTTGAAAACTCATCACATTCAACATTTAATCACTCACTCACTTAGATAGAGATGGGTTTAAAGGAAAATTATCATATAAATATAATCTGGTAAAAGCTGGTATCTCTGGGTATTTACAATGTCCACTGCAATAGAAAAAAACCCTCTCATTTGGGACTGAGGTTTCTGGGACAAGAGAGATATGACTTGGCCCAGGTTGACAGCAGTGGGTGCATTGTCTTCCCCCCACTTGAGAGGACAAACCATGAGTGAGATAGAGATCTCATGTCTGCATCAATCTGAACAGTGTGCTGTGTTTCTGCAGTCCCCATGACTGATTATTAGTCGTATTCCCCAACTTGCAGGAACGTGCACACACAGGGCTCAACCTGTGCAGTGCACATGCCCTTTTTAGTCTTGGATAGATAGTGCCCTTCCAAAATGATCAAAAGTGCCCCCGCGACGCGACATACCCTCCGTCCCCGCTTTACAGTACGCGCGTGACAACACAGCTGATAAGAACTTGCGCGACAACACCGCTATTCAGTACGCGCGCGACAACACAGCTGATAAGAACCCGCGCGACAACACCGCTATTCAGTACGCGCGCGGCTTTAGGGTTTTCCAGCGCTTTTTCATCCCCGCTTCTAGCAGCACACTCCATTTCCGCATTACTGGATCTGTAGCGACAACAGACCGCAAGGGATTATGGCCAAGCCTGGGCTGATGGGAATTGTAGTTTCCGGTACCTCCTGTTCGCTTCATTCGCCTGAGCAAATTTTCTCAGAAGACCTATAGTTTTACCGAGTCATGCGACTACGGTAATATCGAAAAAAATTAATATTGCGGTATGACGGTATTTACAATACCGTTACATCCCTAGTTATAACAAACACAGTTCATTGATTTGGTGTTTCTAAAAATCCATTGTTCCAATAAACAGTCACAAACTACACCGCAAACGTGTACGTTTCCAACTACACCTCTAGGGCTGTAGTTAGATGTATTGTCACTGGTTGTGTTCTATTCCTAGTTATCCCCTATGCCCCTATAACGTTCCAACATTTAAATTTGGAATGATTAAAAAAAACATTAAAATCATCTCTCCTAATTTGCTTTTAAATAGTAATGTGACAAATAGGGATTTAGTCTGGAAGCAGTATTGGATTAAAACTGCACATCAAGTGCTTTGCACACACCTGACAGGCTGCCCTTGGAGTTGCTCATCACTCGTTTAGGGCAGGTGAGTGTGTCGTAAACGTTTGTTTTTACTGGAGTTTAAGGGGTTCCCGCATCCAAAAGCAGAGGCTGCTACAACTGCAGCCAAACGTATAAACCATGGCTTATAACATACGATAAAATAGCATTTTATATATGCTTAAAACCAGAATTTTCTTAAACACCAATCAAATTAAGAGGAGTTATCCTATTTTAGTCGCATTATTGAAGTGCAGTACAGACATGTAAACGCCATAATCAAACTATTACCGTTGTGTGGAACATTTAGCTGCATTTTGCGACAAGATAAGCCAAACACACTCAGCTGTTTGACACTTCTCTGCACCCATCGAGTCAGTAAATGACCACAGACACACATCTCCTCTAAAGCCCCAGTGAGATCACATGATTTTTATTTTCGTTTACGAAGTCACTGTCAGATCATGCAATTTTTTCTTGATAAAATCTTGACTTGTCGTGGGTCGAAAATTTGCCAGACTACACATTCCTTCACGATCAGTCATTCTGTGACGTCTACGAAGAATGTTATTTCTATAGGTTGCTATAACAACTTTTACTTTACTTAATTTTTCATGTATCTTTTGTTGATCAGTTATCAATAAACAAAAACAATGAATAACATTTGATGTCATTCACTTCAAAACAAGTCCACTATATAACACTTTCCGCTATAAACACCTTAGTATTTTAGAAAAGGTGAATAAAGCTTGTAGAACCCTTGACTGATCTTATCCACCCATGACCCGCCCATAAGTAAGCTATAAGTATGCATGCAGCCTATTTTTTGATTACCTGACAAGTGCATTAACAGCAGAATCAACTTATATAACTGAGAAATGATGAGCTCCTATTCCACAGTCATCCACGTGACGAAACTCGTCGTGAAGATGGGGGAAAAATTAAACCTTGCTAGACTTTCTGCCATGGTGTCATGAGGTGTCGCAGACATGTTATCGGTTGTCTTGATTCGTGAACTATGGCAAATTACACGAAATGAAACAATTGAACCTTGTGTCACGATGCCCATTTGTCGTTTACGAATAATCCCTGCGACACCCTACGTCAACACACACACACACACACACAGTGCTGTTGCTAAATGACAGTGACACTGTTAAAAATTAAAAACCAAAAATGACACGATTACATACATTTAAAAAAAAAAGTTCAATTTGTGGAAAGGAGTTAGATTTTCATTTGAAACTATACAGGAGAAAAGCCAATCAGTAGAGTTTAAAGCTAAATATTTAGCCGTGTTTGCATCTCCTTTATGGCACAATTCAATAAAATAAATGTAAAAAGACATTTATTACAAGTTGATTTAAAAAAGCTCCTGAATTGTTTTGCAGTTTGTAAATTTTCTTCAGCTGAATAGAAATCAGTTTTTCCATTCATATATAAGCAAATATTTTGCAGTGTTTGCATGTCCTTTACTGCATAGAATCCATTAAAATAAAAGTAAAATAACATCCATTACATGAACAGTTTTGCAATTTGTGATTTTTTTCAGTTGAATAAAATATTTTCCATTCATGTATTTCATCATTGAAGATTTCTTAAAAATACCGTAGAAATCGCATCTTGCATCGTTCTCGTGGACCCAATCTCGTGTCTAGTCTCGTCTCGTGGGGTAAGCGTCTCATCACACCCCTACTTTCAAAGTATTTTTACAGTTCAGTTTCAGCAGTCTTTATATTGAAAATTGTGTTCCCTTCGCAGTTCACTTTGAAAACATGTATGCCATTTTGAACGCAGCCGTGGCTTATGACGAAAGCTATAGGTGACATATCATTTAAAAGCGAACTTTTGTTACGTCTCCAAAGCTTGTGAAAATAAAAATATATAGCATACGTTAATGCTTTTAATTTATAGTGGGTTATTTTTTTTAAGAAATGTATAAACTTGTAAAAGTAGACTTTTTAAAAATACATAAAGGATATCCTACTTACTACTACTACTAATAATAAAACATACTGATAATAACAAATTAGTAATAATAATAGTAATTATTATTATTATTATTATTATTATTATTATAATTATTATTATTATTATTAGGTAGGATTTTTTGTCTTCTTTTTTTAATAAATGATCTACTGTAAACGGCAACCATTAGTCTAATCATTTATATGATTTATATATGAGTATAGTGTTAGCTAAGTGTTTTTTATGTTTCAAAATAGAATATGGCATATTTTCAATAATATTTCTACAGAAAACATAGGACCTGTATGTGCCGTTTACGTGTATTTTAATTAATATGGAAAACAAGTGGCGTAGTGGACATTTTAAAAGTGGGAGGACAGCTGTATGAAATTCAAAAGTTTACATTCTAAATCACCTTTTTCTAAATGGTCTGTCTTTAAAAGTGAGGGAGACGTATCGCAAGTTTAATGACACACAAAACGGAATGCCTCAATAAATCTGATCTGCCTGTTTACATGACAGTCACATTGTCACATTTCTAATTAAATCTTATTTATCTCTACATATCAAGGAGGCGGTGGTGCAGTAGGTAGTGCTGGTGCCTCACAATAAGAAGGTCGCTGGTTCAAGCCTCGGCTGGGTCATTTGTCGTTTCTGTGTGGAGTTTGCATGTTCTCCCTGCGTTTGCGTGGGTTTCCTCCGGGTACTCCGGTTTCCCCACTGTCCAAAGACATGTGGTACAGGTGAATTGGGTAGGCTAAATTGTCCGTAGTGTTTGAGTGTGAATGAGTGTGTATGGTTGTTTCCCAGAAATGGGTTGCAGCTGGAAGGGCATCCCCTGCGTAAAAACGTGCTGGATAAGTTGGCGGTTCATTCTGCTGTGGCGACCCCGGATTAATAAAGGGACTAAGCCGAAAAGAAAATGAATGAAAATGAAGGAGGCCTAAAACCGATCTCTGAACATCCGAATACATGTTTTCTTTTTTTTTTTTTCTTTTTTTGTGTTTACACGCTCCTAGAACTTATCCGATCTGTGTCTCATATGACCAAAAATTGGAATTGGGTCACATTTAACTGGCAGTGTAAACGGGGCCTCTATATATATATATATATATATATATATATATATATATATATATATATATATATATATATATATATATATATATATATATTCTCATTACTCTTGAACACATCTATATTATGTGGTGGCACAGAGTTAGACTTATTTCTTGACTTGTGGCATGAAGTCACTTTGTTGCAGAGGCTATATTGGTTAAATGCCGGCAAAGTAGAACACGGAAGCAGCTTGAAGCAGAAAGCATGAGTTTGTCTACGGTCTGGAGGTATTTTAAAGTTGATGACGACAACATTGCCATATCAAACTGTGAGATGTGTAAACTTGGGATTGCCTGCCAGGAGTTTTAAGTGGAGATGCTATTTGTTTTTATATTGCATATTTTTATACTTACTGTTGCCCTAAATTTCAAAAGTGAAGAATTGATGTTATTTCTTTGATTGTTCAAGCTTCCTCACAGAAGTGCTCTGTTTCTTAACAGTTGTTGAGAGAGTTGTTGAATGTTAAAATATGTTGAATAAAAAAAAAAATTAAAATCCAGGATCTGTTTCTTTGCTCTTCTTTTTTTCTTAATGTATTATAGAAGTATTGCATTGGGTTTTGGTATCGGTAGATATTCAAAATCTAATGACTCAGATTTGTGGGCAAAAAAACCTGATCAGGGCATCCCTAGTCGTAGGTTTACAGAGCTAGGTTCAAGAGATAGGAGATTCAGAAATAGGTTCAAGCTATGCAAACAGCTCTCAATATCTCAGAATGATTATTTACAAGGACTAGAGAGCAAAAAAACCTGAGGACATCCCTAAATAGCACTACCATCGAGTTACATGTGTACGTGTGCCAATGCAGTGTTTTAACGAGCACATAATAACAGTGAAAGAAGAAGCAGCAGCTATTATCTTGCTTCAGTAATCAATAAAGGCGAGAAAATGTATTTAGTAGATAATCACTCACAAAACACACACACTAGACTTTTTCAAACGCCGTGATTACAGGATATGTCATTGGCAGCTCTCGCTTATTATTCGGTGATAACAGAAACCTTGGAGAGTAGCACTCTGGACAATGACATGAAGATCATAGGGGGCATAGAGGAAAGGATTTGTGCCAGTTGGGTGAGTCTTTCCTATAAAAGATAACACATTAGCTGCAGCGCATGCATCCCTGTGCCTCTGAAAACCAACCCTAGTACATTGATTGGGCTGTTTATATACCTTCTCTGTCTCACTAAATGACCTTGGAGTGACTGTAAAAAGCTGACAATAATTCTAGGAGACAAGAAAAGCCATTACCTCTTTCAAATACAAAGGTGCTTAAACTAATGCACACCAAAGTCTAAAAATACAAGGAATGGCTACACAGTAAAAGTCCTCAGGGAAGAATTAAAATTCATAATAGCTCACACATGTGCCCCCTGAAGGCTCCACACAATGAAGATGTCTTCCTAACGTCCAAGAAGCTGCCTGAACATGACAGCACAATTAAAGTAATTTGATAAATGTTGTACCATCCCCTATGTGGTCCAGGATAATATGAGTGGAGGCATGATTTTTTCGTTCAGAGCTTTTCGAGGTGGCAGTTCTGAAATTAATTGAATATAAATCTGGGCCTATGAGTAATAGAGCGTGTAATGCTCTAAAAGAAGTAGCTTTGAGTCACACGGATTTGCACTAAAGACGACTCACCAAATAAATACATGCACTAAAAACTTTCCCTTTGAGAATCAAATCGTGAAGCACAATCTCTAGGCAAATTTCAAAATCATATGTGAACCATCGACCCCTCATCATTTCAAGAACATACTTTAGCACTTACTTCCCATTTGCAGCTACAAAGTATTCCGGCAGCTCATTCTGATCGTTCTCACTTACGGCGCAATAATAAAGGAATTTGATTATGCTCCATTAATACTCTGGGCTTTAAAAGGCTTTGAAGTGAAGAGTCAAGAAGCTGATTGAATTAATTAAAACTTGGTGTACATTATGTTAGGGGCAGCTTGGAGGATTTGCAGGATAGCTCTATTTAGTGACCCTTCTATTGATTCCTTACTACCAGTAAACACAAACCTGAGCTGTAGAGATTCTGATCTACAAGTTCCTTGTGCACATCGCTGCAGTCTATGAGAGTGAATTTTGTTAAGTGGGAAGAAGCATTTTTTTTTAAAAAGGTTCTTAAAAAAGCCTCATTTTCTCCGTTTCAGTTAATGATTAACGCCTCCACCGACCCCCAACCACCACCGCCCGCTCGTCCATTCCCAGCACGGCAGCCTGAATGGAGAGTGACAGTTATTTCCTGCCTCCACTTTCTCCGCTGCCAAGCACAGATGCTTGTTGCTTGTGCACAAAGTGCACACCAACGCCCCCGTCGACCCCCCCTCCTCCTCACCCAGGCATTTAGCACCTGGTTGATTGCTGCATGCAGAGAAGGGGCCGGAGGAAGGGGTGAGATGTTGGGGATTGGGGGCCAATCATAAAATCAGTGGCCACTGTATATGATGCTGTCACATCGCTGCCTCTCTAATCAGCAGCTGATACCATGTGATAGAGCTTTTATTGTGGCGCTCTGTCCCTTTGGCAGTGCATTACAGCGCACTGTGTCTCATCAGTCCCTGCTCTGACTCACAGAGATATTTAAGGGAGCGTGTGGAACACTCTCTTCCAGTCCTGGTGAAACCAGCAAGGCTCCTGATGTTCCCCCTCATGACGTTATCATGCTCTGCCTCTTGCCTTGGGAAAGGTGAGTGAGCAGTTCCTAGAGGGCAGGTAAGCATAGAGGCCGGACGGCGGCTGTGATCTGCACCGAAGGCTGTGCCCTGTGTCACAGTACCACACAAACATGCAGCAAGAACAGAAAGAGACAGCCTGGCCAAGCTGCGCTGCCTGGCGTGAAGTCATCTTGCCGGACACTGTGCTACAGTCAGATAAGAGAGCTTGGGATTACAGCAGATTATCTGACAGACAGGATCAGAAGCACCCCATTGAAATGGTCCCAACAGTGAGAGCTCTACCATTACAGACAAGCCAGGCATCTGCCCTCAGGAAGAGGCTTTAAACCTTGATACCATTGATTCAGCTGTGCAGTCATTTCTCTGAGAGCTATTGAGAAGATTGCTTTTACTATCTATATTATGGATGGATGCGTTTCCAAATTCCATATAAGCCTCAGCTTTGTGCATAGAGTGACTCTTTTGTGGTGCACAATGTCTGAGTCCTGTAGAGACATGAAAGGTTTCCACTAAAGTTGTTTCACTACCTTCCTGCTCCCTATTTTCCCTGAGTAATGCTGTTTCAGTCATTTTTGTTCTTATTTGTCTTTCACTTGATACCTCGATATCCATGCAGATCCTCATGGGATATCTATCAGTTCATATTAGCCAAATGAGTTCAGCACACTCCTGACTTCAAGAACTGTCTCTGTCTTTACTGTAAATACACCTCAGAAAATCTTGTCAGCATTTACTCACCCTCGTGTAGTTTCAACCAGTGAGACTCTCTTTTAAAGAAGACTTTGCTTAAGGAGTGAAGCTTTAAAGCTTTAAAAAGCACACCAAAACATTAGTTTTAGCACAAAGTGCATTTTGGAGGGCTATAGTTCAAGCCTTCTAAAGTCATACAGTAGCTTTGTGTGATAAATTAAGCAACATTAAAGCCCTAATTCAGTACAATCTTGCCATCTGCTCCATCTCTTTAAAGTTTTAATGAGAAAAAAGTATTTTGCATATCTTTTTGAAGCACTGATCTTTTATTGTTACACAAAAATGTGATACATACATTACATACTGTATTAGTAACCAAATACCAAACACACACCCCATCCCTACACCCCATAAAAATATGTATTCACATGCAAGAAAAATAATACATAAAAATAAATAGAAAATAAAAATAAACTAAAATAAGCTAAAACAATAATAAAAAATACTAAAAATAAAAAGGAAAATTTTGTAAAAAAAAAAAAAAAAACTAAATAAAAAATACCATTAAGACATTGACATTTCAACACATACATTCCAACGAAATTGAAATTGACTTCAGCAATAAGGCAGGTGGGAGATTACACCTATTATTTCTTTCCAAAAGGATTGCAAGTGCTCACATTGCCAAACATAATGGAACACTGTGCCCTTGTAAGTCAAACATTTTCCACAAATCTTCAAAAATTTTCTATTAAATTTATTCGACATTTCCGGTGTCATATAGGTTCTCATTATCCAATTATATTGGATTAGTTTAAAATGGGTATTGACTGATAATGTTTATGCTTGAATACAACTTTCTTCCTATTCTTTTTTTGTAGTATCCATTTGAAAGTCATGAATCCAAGCCAGTCTTTTTTGATTTGTAGATTCTTTGGAAGCGTAAACTGATTTGCTATATAGTGTAGAACTTTTGTATTTGGCACTGGCATCTTTAACTGCAATTTCTTCTAAACTACTTAGGGTCGGGCACTGATATGAATGAGTTTTAGATCTTAGAAAATTACAGGTCTGAAGAAACTTAAAAAATGAGACTGAGGAATTTTATATGTTTCCTTTAAGATTTCAAAGTTCATCAGTATATTATCTTCATAAAGGTCTGATATCTTCTGTAAGCCTTTCTGGAACCACAGCTTAAAACCCATGTCTGATTTCCCTGGTATGAATAATGCAGGGTTCCCGAGGGGTCTTAAAAAGTCTAAAATTTAAAAATTAAAATTCAAGGTCTTTTAAAGTCTTAAATGCGCTGTTCTAGTTCTTAAATATTTTTTCACAGGTCTTATTTTTGAGATGTCCATGTAAAGGCTGATTTATACTTCTGCGTCAAGTGCACGCGTTGAAGCATAGCCCCTATGCCGTGGCCGTCGGCATCGCTGACGTGCACCTCTTAAAAAATGTAACTACACGTTGCAACAACGCGTGGCGCAAGCTCTGTGATTGGTCGGCTTGGTAGCGCTGACAAGTCTGGGCGGGACCTAGAGCTGCGCGCATAGCGCGAGCCCGATGGAGCGATTGTTTACAAGTGTGGAGTCCCATTGCGTTTCCCTCATAGTTAAAGTTGTTGCATGTCTGTCGGTTCCTGCCTCAAAATAAGTGAGTTTGATACACTTTTACATTCAGGAAGTGTTCAGAAAAAACAAAACACCAGCGAATAAACTCAACTTAGAGGAACATTAACACTTCACTGCCAACTAGCATTTCGGATGTGTTAATGCAGACCAACAGAAACGGCATGCAGAAACATAAATGCACAGCTACGCGCATTGCATGCGTCGTGGGTTATAAGTATAAACCAGCCTTAACGCTACATCTAATGCTCATTAAATTGCGGTATTACAGCTACAAAAAGGTCAACTTGCAATAGCCAATCAGCTCTCTGCCAGTAAACTTAGAGCACGTGTTGAATGTGACGTCTTCACTGTGTTTGCGGAAGTTCGCTTTAAGTGCGCGTGACATGATTTCGGCTATCAGAGTATGCCGTTATTTCACTGACAAATGTCGTAAGCGTAGTTTTATAAGTCGGGAGTGCTGTAATATGAAAGAGCAAATCTCTGCTCACGCACCGGTTTCCTCTGTTCATGGACAAAACTGCTAGCGAGCACTCAAAACACTGGCTGCTCACGTGCGAATGTTCTGCTCTCTCTCTGCAGCGTATTATATTTGAGAGCTTGCACGCATTTTTGTCCACAAACAGGGGCAAAGAGCAAAGAGCAAAGAGATTCGCTCGCTTGTATTACATGAATGTTCTCTTGACTTGTAATACTGCGCTCACAACAACTGTCAGTGAAATAACCCCATAGCCGAGCTAATGACATTTTTTGAGACTCGGGTGAACAATTCGCGCGGCGCCGCATTTGTCTGTACTGGCATTTTTATGATCCGACCATGAAGAGGAGAACCATAGGGAGAACCAGATGACCAATAATTCTTGGCTAGAAATTACAACAGCCGTGGGTAAGGAGGAAAGTTTTTGTAAAAATTTGGAAAAACACGAGGGATAAGTTTGTTAAAACAATAAAATAGGCCCCCAAAAAAATCTTCAATGATAATAATTCTCTTTTTTTTCCTCTGATTACTGTGTTTCTGTGTTTCTTTTGACCCTGTCATTTAAAAGAATATCTCAATGGTGAACACGTCAAGTATAAAAGCCTCATCCATTTCGTGAGGTGTGCAATGTGGCGCCAGGCGAAAGTATAAATCAGTATTAAGATGTTTGTTTTATACTGTAGTTCAATTGTGCATCTTTTGTTTGAGTTTCTTTAAAGAATCAGCGTATAAATATGTGTGAAGACTCAAATTGCCTGTACATTTTCTTTCAACTTGTATCCATGGAGCCAGCAAACCAAAAACATGCCGATCTTAGCTGAGCTGCCTTAAAATACCAAAAACGATTAGGGAGTCACAGCCCACCTCAATCATAAGGAAGATACAACAGTGATATCAAAGCCTGGAGCGTCTATTATTCCAAATAAATTTAACAAATGCCTTTTTTATGTTTAAAAAAAGAAGGAGGAGGGGCCAGGGGGATTGACTGAAACAAATATAAAAATTTAGGGAGAATATTCTTTTCAATGGTATTCACCCTTCCAATTGTAGTGAGAGAAAGAGACTTCCATCTTTTCAAACTTTCGTTCACCTCTGAGTTGTCAGAGGAGTAGAATTGGCTGAGATAAGATTTTTTACTTGTGGAGTAACTTTGATTCCCAAATATCTAAATATATTTATTGAAGTTTCATAAGGGTGTTGTATTACTGGATTTTGTCTCTCCTGTCCATTAAGAAAAAGGATACATGAATTTGAATAGTTAACTTCATAACTTGAAAATTTTCCAGATGTATTAATCAATTTGTCAAGATTGGGTATCAAATCTTTAGGTTTTGTTAAATATAAAACAATATCGTCTGCATAGAGCAAAATCTGATGCTCTACACCTGCAATTTCAATTCCCTTTATAGATGGGTGAGTTCTAATTGCTTTTGCCAGAGGTTCCAAAATCATTACAAATAATAACGGTGAAAGTGGAACGATGAGAGCCTTGACGTGTGCCACGATATAGATTAAATTCTTTGGACGTTAAGTTATTGGTAATTACTTCTGCAGTTGGATTATGATTTAACGTCTTTACCCACTGGCAAAAATTCTGTCCACATCCAAAACGGCTGAGTATGTCAAATAAATAGGACCATTCGACTCTGTCAAATGCTTTTTCTACATCTAACGATAAAATACATGTATCTGTAGAGCCATTCATCTCATGAACGATATTTAGTACTCGCCTAATGTTATGAAAGACCTGTCTGTTTCGAACAAAGCAATTTTGGTCCATCCCTATTAGGGACGGTAGATGAGCTTCCAATCGAAGGGCTAAAATCTTAGCTATAATTTTGGCATCGGAATTCATTAACGAAATTGGCCTATATGATTCACATCTGTCCAAGGGTTTATGGGGTTTGGGAATGAGTGCTATTAATGCAGCTGTTAGAGAAGCAGGAAGACAGCCCTCCAACATCGATTCTTTGTACATTTCTAACAAAGGAACTGCTCATTTATCTTAAAAGACTATATATATATATCAATTGGTATTCCGTCTAGTCCAGCTGTTTTATCACTTTTCATATTCACTATAGCATTTAAAATTTGTTAGAGGTTCCTCCAGTTCTTTTTTGGCTTTAATGCTTATAGAAGGGATCAAAAGACCATCTAAAAATAAAGTTTGGTCCATACTGCATTCTGTTGATTATATTATATAACAATTGGAAGAATTTGGAAAAAGTTTCATTAATCTCAACTGGGTCTGAAGTCAGACGCACTTTTAGTAATTCGTTAGACAGAAGATGGGTTTCTTGTAAAAATGCAATAGATGCTTTACATTTTTTAAGTTTAGTCATGACTTGTTTTAACTTTAAAAGTTTATCTAACCCCCTAACATTCCAGGATAAAAATGTTCACTGAGATTCACTTGACATATTTAGAAATATTACATGTCCATTTGTCCATAATTATGATGCAAAAATTTAATAAAAGAAATAAATAAAAAGACAGAAAGAAAAACTGCCCATAAAAGAAAATGGAAAAAAAAAGAAAAGGAAAAAAAATAAGGAAAAAATGAAAAAGGCAAAGAAGACCCTTAACAAACCGTTTACCCCCTTTGAAGAGAACAAGCCAGAATTTATCCGTTTCCCACCATATTGCAAAGATTTTTCAACAGGCCTGGATGGTTGTACTACTAGGAACACATCCTTGGCTAGCAATAAAAGAGCCATTGGACATTGACCTAACCACAGACAACCCAATGAAATAGAACATTAAGAATAATCAAACAATTTCTTCAAAAAATCATTGAACTGACTTGCATTTAAATATAGGCCTATTTGATTTTAACTGGCCAATATACAGCAGGTGAGTAACTGTCACATTATGTGTTTGCGGTTAATTACCTTAAAAAATGATAATAGCTTTGAGAAATAAAACTGTTGAACGTTCAGTCAACTATTTGAAATTTGTCATTACTCTCCTGATGTTTCTCCAAATTCTTCAATACACTTCTGTCTCACAGATCCTCCACTGGCCCTTACACAGTTTGGCAGGATACACAAATTTGTATGGAATGTTCAGTACTTACAGTCGTTTCTTCACATCATTCAATTGCTTTCGTTGTTTCCTCACTGCTACTGAGAAGTCCGAGCAAAACATGATCTTGTGTTCCTGAAATTTCACAATTCCCATCTCTCTGGCAGCCTGTATCACTCTCTGCCGGTCACGAAAGTTGAGGAATTTCATGATCAGTATTCGCGGGTGTTGCTGAGGCTTTGCCTGGAGCCTGCCGATTCTGTACGCTCTTTCAATAATCACTGAACTCGGAAAAGCAGATGCTCCAAACACATCTGTAAGCCACTTTTCTAAAAAGTTTGCCACTTCCGCTTTCTCAGGTAGGTTGACTAGGCAGAGATTGCAACGGCGATTACAGTGTTCTTAGTCATCCAGGTCCACACTGAGTGTAACAACTCAGCTTTTCAGAACTTTCGCTGTTTTTTGTTGCTTATCCACATTATTCTCGGTTTCACTAATTTGATGTTCAGCCTCTGTAAGTGTTTTATATCTGCGAGAGCCTTCATCACCTCGTTTTCCTCATTGTTTGTTGTAGCGTCACTTGTTAGCTTGACGCTACCGTTAGTTTCGTCGCTGTCAAGACTTTCCTCAGATGTATCTGGATTCTTTCTTGTAATTCTTCGATGACCATGGTTGAACTCGGCGGCTGTTTCATCAGTTTAATATCTCAAAGTGTCCTAAAGTTTAAAATCTGTCCGTCTGTGGTAGGAGCTGAGTTGTGGTAGGAACAGATTTGTACATCTGTCTACCTCGTGGCCATGTTAGAACCCATCTCTAGTTGCAACAGTAAATCTAAATATAAAAACAAATAGCATCTCAGCTAAAAATATCCAGCAGGCAATCCCAAGTTTACATATCTTTGCTATGGCAATGCTGTCATCAACAACTTTATAATATCTCCAGACTGCAGATATACACGCTCTTTCCGTTTTTATATATATATATATATATATATATATATATATATATATATATATATA
This sequence comes from Danio rerio, assembly GCF_052040795.2. NCBI lineage: Eukaryota > Metazoa > Chordata > Actinopteri > Cypriniformes > Danionidae > Danio > Danio rerio. The sequence goes on along the minus strand of NC_141023.1, from coordinate 46,471,433 downwards.
TATATATATATATATATATATATATATATAAATTAAAGGTGTAACGATACGCGTATTCGTTTTGAACTGTTCGGTACGAGTCTCTCGGTTCGGTACGCATTATGAACCGAGCGATTTGATTCAGACTAACATCTAAAAAGATAATAGAGAATAAGTACAAAACTTAATGTTTTCAGTGCAACAATGCTCAACATGGCATCCCAAATGCTGCCTTCCCCGCTATCATGTTAAACAGTAGACCATTGCTTTTGAACTCAGAATATCACTTTATTAAGGCATGCACTCATTAGCAATCTTGCTGCCTTCTGTGTCAGCCTGCTCGTGCTGGCTCCGCCCACATTACCCCAGCAACCCTGGACACCAACACAAAACAGCCAATCTCAATATCCTGTTCACATATTAACACATCCGCCCACCTCCAAACACTACTCCAGTCAGGCACACGCTATACTAGCTCGCAAAATGGCTAGTAATGTGAATGTAATCCCAGACATCCCAAGTCTCCCGGAAGTTTCGGGAGACTCCTGGATGTCCGCAAACAAAAATCCTAGCGAAATCGCGTGTGTCCCCCCCCTTTAAATACGTCACACACCCCTCTTCCACCACATCCCTCCCAGCTCTGTGGGTACGTTGGGCATAACTCACCCCCGCCGCTCAGGTACATCGCACGCACATGCCTCCACCGCTCTTTAGATACGTCACGCACCATCACCGCTAGCAGGAGAGTGGTAAGACAGTAGGCTATTTTAGCACTAACATTTGACCATATCAACTCATTTACACTGACATCACGGAATTAGTAACTGGAACTGGAACAGCATACAGACAGGCAATTCCTACAGATTCGAACAGGGCAAATCAAGTCACAGAGGCGATCGGTACATTCATCGCTATGCATATGAGAGATCAGTAGTGAAAATTTCGGGTTTTAGGAAAATGTTAAATGTAATAAAGCCCCGTTACATTATTCCTTCATAAGCCCATTTCAGTCAGATAATTCCTGCTTTTAGATCCACTAAATTGGCAGGTGACAGTCAAATCAAGCAGATCTGTGCTGTCTAAACAAAAGGTGGACACTCATCTTACTGAAAATAAAAAAAAAAATTACTTAAAAATAGATTGAAACTGAGTTTCATAAAAAACTAAATTGTTCTTTTCTTTTTATTTGCTTAACTACTACAATATTATATTTATTTTTTATAAGTGGCTCTTTGGTTATGAGTATAAAGAATGATTTGTTTTATTTGCCGCTAAGCAGAAACCCCCGACGTATAGCTCTATTACTGTTTAAAGTAAAAGAAAAAAAACAAGATCATACTTTTATGATGTTAGTTTTAATACGTTAAAAAATTAAATCAGAGAAATCCTTTGGCATTTTTCTTTTTTTGCTGTATTGAAAACATACCGAACCGTGACACCACTGTGTCGTATCAAACCGAACAGTGATTTTTGTGAACCGTTACACCCCTAATGTATATTAACGTCCGAATCTGATTGAGTCTGAAACCGCATAATGGTCCGATTTCTGATCACGTGATCGGAATTGGACATCCCTACCTATGGCCCTTTGTATGTTGCTAATGTAGACCTGAAATTGTCAAATGTTGTAATGTAGGCCTGAAAGCATGTGAAAATACCACACAATATAATGTTTTGGCTCCAAACTTACTTCATAGCTTCATTTGAGTGTTTGAAACAATTCCTTCTGTGAGTCTTACACAGAAAAAAAGCATGCACCTTATTCCAGAATAGTATTCTAATAAGCAGCAACAAAAACATTGTTTCATTACATATTTCATTATCAGAAAAACGTAATAGAACGGATTTAAGTAAACCATATGTTGTCATGGTCATTTGTTTATTAATCCTGCTGAATTCAATGAAAGCAGTTTAATCTTCTTTTTATCCGATTTTCTATAGACTAGTATTTGCTTGGATTCTTCGGGCATATTTGATTGTACTCTATATTTGTGTGACTCAAGAGAGCGCCTTTTGGCTTTCAGAGAAGATATATTGTGATTTTATGTCAATTTATCATTCAGCTCTACCTAAAATATAACGCTTTTGGCCATTTTTGCTGCAAGAGCCACAGATTGTTGTATTCTGAGTCCTACAATTCTTTCCTCTCAATTCTATTCTACAGGTCTCCCAACTACAGTGTGAACTCATAACAACAAAATTTGCTCAATGAACCCCACTGAGGTGTCACACTAACCAGCATTTAGCAACATTACTCAGTGGTTTTGGCTCTGGCCAAGCCAAGAGACTGCCAACTCCCTGCTCATGTAACCCCGCCGGTCCTTCACCACCCAACCCGCTCCGAGCTGGGATCGAACAGGCAACTCTCCACATGGAAGTTGGTTGCTCTAACAAGATGGCTTAAGACTATGACCTCTAGCATCTGTTGCTAAAGCACCTTTAGATGTCAGAGGAGTTGGGTTTACCTGCACAGCACGTCAATAGCTTGCCTCCATTAAACTCACCCCCCAAACCTCACTCCCATCCAAGTCACAACACCAATGTAACCCCACCGGTCCTATACCATCTAATCTGCTCCAAGCTGGTATCAAACCGGTAACTCTCTATTTTTGGGAGTCGGTTGCTCTAATAAGGAGACTGAAGACCATGGCCTTTAACGTCTGTTGCTAGAGCACCTTTAGAGGTCAGAGGAGTGAAGTTTACCTGCACAGCACTTTACTAGCTGGCCTCTATTACACTCACCCCCCTAAACCTCACCCCCATCCAGATCACGGCACCAATGTAACCCCACTTGTCCTATACCACCCAACACACTCCGAGCTTGGAATGGAATCGGCGAATCTTCACATGGGAGTTGAATACTCTAACCACGAAGCTAAAGTCCTTTGCATAGCGTCTGTCGCTATAGCACCTTTAGAGGTCAGAGGAATAAGATTCACTTGCACAGCACGTCACTAGCTGGCCTTCGTTACACTTACCCCCTAAACCTCACTACTTGCTCTAACAAGACGGCTAAAGACCATGACCCTTAGCGTCTGTGGCTAGAGCACTTTTACCTGAACAGCACATCACTAGCTGGCCTCTGTTGCACTCAAATACTCAATTCTAAGTAATTCCTACCCAGTACAGCCATCAGCACCCTAAAGGCTCCCTCTCCCCCTACTACATGCGCTCCTCTCATTCCCTAGCGTAGCTTACTAACCTTTTATATGGAAATCGTCCCTGTGCATCTTCTGGAGTAATGGGAAACTATTAAAAATCTGCTTTCCAGCATTACATCCTTTAACAAGCTTTAGTGAGCTGAAATGTCAGGGGGAAGCCCTGAACAAGTGTTTGTTTTAATGAGGGTTGCTTGCGATCAGCATTCATCTGCTTTAAACACTTAGCAGCACTTGAGAGCTTCCATCCTGACTGGTTGCTACTGGGTTTTATAGCACATTATAGGCTCAAGATAAACAGAGAAACCATTTTGATCTCAGATGCAACAGCTGATTTGGAAAAATGTGATGTCCTGAGCTTTATTTACATCTTATGCCCGAAAAAATAGATCCTTAAGCGGTGATGCCCCATTTCACTGCATGACGATGTATTGATTTGCTAATGGCAGCAATCGAACATCATTTCCTGGTGTAATGACCAAGACAAAGAAGTTACCGGAGAAAAGGAATTCCATAATCGAGGTAGCAGTGGTCACTTGGCTGTCTAACAAAGGCCCTTTTAGAGACACCATTAGATGCATCACAACTGAACTGGAAATACAATTAACACACCGATCCATGTAATAAGCCAATCATGGATGTCAGGGATGTTGACACCGGCTTTGCGCCCAGTAAAAGCATCTAACCTGTGCATACATACAGTCTCATGCTGCATACACCAAATCTGTAATGTACAAACCAGCTTCCAGAGCTGCACCCCCGCCCTGATCTCCTAGTGCAGCCCACACACAGAGGGGTATTTTTAGCGTATCACCCTGTCTCTGAGATGGAAAGCAAAACTCCCCCTCTGCAGGCTGGGGCTGCTGGGGCTCTGTTATTTTAATCCAGACTGGAGAGAGAGATACAGAAAAAGAGGGAGGGAGTGAGTCATCAAGAGCTACCTTTGTGTCACTGTAGAGTTGTCTTCTCCGCCACCATCATCTCTCCATCTCTCACTGCTCAAAATGATCTGTTACATTCCAGACATGCTATCTATCTGTCTATCTATCTATCTATCTATCTATCTATCTATCTATCTATCTATCTATCTATCTATCTATCTATCTATCTATCTATCTATCTATCTATCTATCTATCTATCTATCTATCTATCTATCTATCTATCCATCCATTCAGCCATCTATCTATGTCAAGTGTATCAAGGATGACTGGATAAAGATTGCACCGGAAAGCTAGAAAATTCTTTAAAATGCAAATGTATTAAATATAAAAAATATCTTTAAATGTTTATTATATAAAACACATTACATTAACACATTAAATAAAAATGTAAAAATATTACCTTTTCCCAGTGCTGGGTTGCGGTTATAAGGGCATCCATTGTGTTAAACATATGCCAGAGTAGTTGGCATTTCATTTCGCTTGTGGCGACCCCCTGATAAATCAGTGACAAAGCCGAAGGAAAATAAGTGAATGAGTGAAATATTACATTGTAAGATAAGAGGCTTTCCTGGTATTTATTTGACTTATTATTTAACATTTTTATAGCAATAGATGAATTACTAAACAATAAATATTAAGATGAGTTCCTGCAGTCTTCAAATACATACACAGAGAATCAAGAACTTTACCCTAAATTATACTTAAATTATTAAAACTCAAAATATATTTACAATGAGTAACAATATGTAATCTTATAATATGTAATCTGTGTATAAATATTACATAAACAGTGTCCAGCTAAAAATAATATAGCAAAACTAAAAAGTTTTGGAATGATGTAAATACATTTGTGTGAATCTATTGCAGGCAGTGTAAACAGCATCAACATTTTATTAAATAAAAGCATAATATAATATTGCATAGCAATGTCCATGATCCGCTTTAATGTAAATGAATCTGTGCACAAGATTCTATGAACAGATGGCCTGGAGAACCCCATTGAAGGCGCGCTTCACTGGGAGTCTATGGCAGATACTGTACCTGTTACAATGATTTTAATGAAGCTGTTCATTGGACAAGAGGCTCTAAACACGTCATTGTGGGTCTTGTTGGGGCAATATGTTTCTGTGGGAGTCTGTGAAAGCTGAGCTAAGCTTTGTTTGCAATAAAACAGGGAAAGTCTCTTATTTTCAACTCAACTCTGTGCTTTAAATCATTGCATTTTATCCTGCCTGAAAGTCCACCTTTACAAAATGATGGTGTAAAATCTCTAAAGGAGGGACTTTGCACAGACACATGGACCTTAATTGAAATGCTGATGCATGACAAACAGAGACTCAGTCATGTTCTCAGTCCTGGTCCCCGAGGCCCCCCATAAACAGGTCAATTCGAATGGCTCTTAAATCAATCACACCAAATTAAACTCATCAGTGAAGTACTCTGTGTCCTGGTATTCAATGATGTAGACCAGGATTGAGAACCAGTGCTGAGTATACTTAAAAATGGACACAGTCTAATTCAAGTCTACTGACATCTAGCTTTGTTCATGGTCTTCTTTCTTATATTCATACTTTCTTTAATCTAAATTCCAAGACTGTTTAGTATTTTCATTTCATTAACTTCATTCATTCATTCCGTCATTTTCATTTTCCTTCAGCTTAGTTGCTGATAATCAGGGGTCACCACAACGCAATGAACCGCCAACTATTCCAGCATTTGAACAGCATTTAAATAACTCCTTTTGTTTTAAATATATTAATAGTATCACAGATTGGTTTGGCAAAAGTTTATTACATCTTAATATTGGGAAAACAAAAAAGCTATATTTGGGAGGTCAAACAAGAGCAGTGGATACTAGATTTTATGAACCAGTCATCGTAAATGGAAAAATAGTAGAGCAGGTCACAATTTTTAAGTGTTTAGGCACAGTTATTGACAATAAACTTAATGTTGATAGTAATGTAGAGGCTGTTTATAAGAAGACAAGTCAGCATCTCAGTCTCTTTTGCAAGTTGAGAAGCTTTAATGTTAGTACACAGACTTTAATCATGGCATAGATCATTAATAGAGAGTGTTCTCACATATAACATTGTTTCATTGTTTGGTAACGCAACACTTAAACAGAAGAACAAATTATCGCAAATGATCAATCAGGCAAATAAGATAACTGGTTATAAACAACATTCGCTGCAGATTCTATTTGATTCCGTTATAGAAAAACAGCAATTATGATTTTTAAAGATTCACTCAGCATTTGTAATGTTACCATCAGGACGCAGTCTGAAGAAATGCTTATAGAAAGTCATTTATCCTAATTGCAGTTGTTGTCTTAAATCAGATCACTGTTTGATGTGAAAGGGGTGGTATGTGTGGAGTGTATGTGTGAGCCCAATGCAGGAGTGCATTAAAGCAATGCAGTTTAACACCAGCATATTACTCTACTCTTAACCATGACACACATTCAGTATTAATCAACACAGTGGCAAAAGATGAACTATTTTTATCACAGATGCATTTAAATCCGTAAACAAAGCGGCACATGTCACGTTTCAATGTGGTTTTACATGCGATATGAGAATATAAAGGGTTAACCAGATACAGCACAAGTGGTTACAAGTACAAAACACAATTAGGTACAAAAATTACAAGCTAGAGAAAACGAAGCAACCATTTTAATCGCACTTAATAACACTTGTGAAATGGAGGAAGAAACTGATCAATGATCTGTGTACTGTAAAGATCCTGTCAAGCTTTGACAATGTCCCAAACATCATTAGTCTTTATTGATCCTTCCTTTATTAAATAGCTGACAAATGCCCCGTTGTAAGAGAGTAGATTGCTGAAGCACTCGTCAGAAAAAATGACAGGAACACAGCAAAAGGATAGGCTATACTGCTGAGATATTTTTGCAAGAATAAACTTTAACCATTGACTCTTCACAGCCTCATCTTTGAGTAGGGAAAATAACACTAACTTTCCCTCACACTTCAGAGCACAGCATCTTCGCCACATGATTCAGCCAGGATCTGCTAAAGTGTTTGTCTTCCTTTTTTTCTAGTGTTTGTAGCCGGGGGTGGGGGTTTAAATTTTCTAGGATCTGCGCGCGCAACAAATGGGTGGGGCTTGAGTTTCATATCGCTGTCACGCCGGCACAGCTAAAGATTCATTACTGATTCATTCAAACCACTATGAGTTGACGATGAATCAATAGTTTTAAACACGGTGCACTTTCAATGGCCATCCATCCATCCATCTGTCCATCCATCCCTCCATCTATCCATTCATCCATCCATCTGTCCATCCATCCATTCATCATCCCTCCATCCATCCATTCATCCATCCATCTGTCCATCCATCCATTCATCCATCCATTCATCCATCCATCCATCCATCCATCCATCCTTCCATCCATCCATCCATCCATCCTTCCATCCATCTATTCAACCAATTGTGTTCTTTCCAAGGTGTAAATGTAACATTCGTCTCTTCCCCCTTTGTGCCAGGCAATTTATTAATGAGATTTTATCTAATATGGCAACCTTCACAATTGATCTGTCATACACACTTTAAGAAGACACACTGATATGATACAGGAGTATGAAAAACATATCATGAACACTGACTGATATAATGAGGAAAAGGAAATGACGAGTTTAATTGTAGGATAAGGGATAAGAATGTGAGTGATGTTTTCATTTGGTGAATATGTTTTATCATTCATGGATGCATTTTCGGTGGTTGACCTAATAGAAGGGCATGAATTGCCAATCGTGGAAGACAATGAAAGATTTAAACGTTAGTATGTTCTCTCCAAGATATTATTTAGGTATTACACCTATATTTCTTTGGATTAATTAAGTTATCATGAGAGGATAATAATTATGCTCACTGGTAGTCATTAGTGGGAGAGAGGACAAGTCTATTCCATGGAACATTTTGTTTAAACTGCATACACTGCACTCACCCTGAGGCTATGCGCTGCTCACATTGTGTCGTTTTTGGAGACTGTCTGTCAAAGTTAAAAAGATTTGCGACAGAAAACTAAAATTTTAAGTTTGACTTTCTGTAAGTATCAGGCTTTTTTGTTACCATGCACAGGTGCCTCCTGACGTCTGTCTGTCTATGAATACGCCACGTCATTCCAACTCTGAAGCCCTTCCAAAATCAAATTTCTCAGAATGTCTTCAGCCTTGACCTATATGAGCAAATGGGCATCAGATGTGGTTGACACAGACTTGCTTTTACTAGAAAGAACAGCTCAGACTCTGGCTCAGAGACATTACGCTTTCTTATCGAATCCCACTGGCTTTTATTTATAGCGTTTCATACACTTTTATAGTTCATGTGATTTGATTGTGCTTGACGTCGGGCTACTTTAAGGCAATGGCTTGCATCACAGCGAGAAAGAGCTGTTTGTGAGAGTTTGTCATTTTATCTTTGATGAGAAAAGTGGCTGGATTATTTAAGACACTTTGGTCCAGGGACGGTAATGCTAAAGGATCCATTTAGGCTGTTTGCATCTAGACTTAAGCACTAAAAACGGGCTATTCATAGACTGTATCTTTGTTTCTGTCTTATCTGGTCCTTTCTCTCACACTTGCTTACAAAAAAATCATTCTCTTTCAGCTTCCCTTACCGCTTTTCTTAGCATTCCATCTTTCACAATCTATTCTGTCACTCCTCGGCACACAGAAAGTAAATTTGTCTCTCTTTATCTGTCCATATCGGACCACCCTCTGATGAATGGACTTTAATCAGTGCTCAGTGATACATTAATGCACGTGGACACTGTTTCAACTGATATTTATGATAGTAATTGGAGGTGAGACATATAGGAAGCATCGTGGGTACTGAGTCCACACTGGGAGTAGTTATTGGCAATGGATTGAGGGCAGAAATATAGGGCAATAGAAAAGCTTTTTGTGCAATGGTTAAGCACTTTACGTGTTTTAAACGTAAGAGCAACAGAAAACATAGAGAAATGCGAAAAAAGGAAAAAGGGAAAAAACCTTTTATTAAGGGGTGTTAAACTCCCATTGCGTTGTGCCTAATTGTTTTTGGTTGCCGAGCAACATGATTTTGTGCATTAATATAAAATTCAGCTCATGTTTAGTGCATCTGAACATGGTTCATTGTGCTTTTGTAATATTACTTTATTTTGTCTTTTTAATTCATGTTACATAATGTGAAGCTGTTTGGGCACTGATGCCAGATTTATCTTTCATTTGTTATGACTAATCATCTTTTGGATAGCATCCATCAAATTCAATATAGAAAGAGAAAATAATGAAATCAGATGAAGTTCCTTTTATTTCCAAGTATTTTTTGCACTGGACAGTCTAAGTATTTAAATAATAGAAATAAAAGTGTCATTAAAATAAAACAGTGTTAGTTTCAGTCTGTTAGAGCATATATATGTTGGTGTCAACTCAGGCTCATTCTGAAAATGCATCAATATATACATTTCTGAAGAGCACCACATACAGGCTGGGCCATTTATATGGATACACCTTAAAGATTCAGGACACCCTGGAGAACTTTTTTTTTATATTAACAGATTTGTGTGTGTTGAGCATCAGTTAAGACAATGTTAGCACCTGTCAGCTTTAATTGTTGGGAAAACTGGATAATTTTGAGCTTTTGTCAGCTAATTTCAGCTTCCGGGTTTAAAATGATTTTTGGGGCGGGATAAAAATCGGCGACGTAGCGCAGTACTGCAAGTGCAATGATGACGAGTTGGTTTCTCATTATTATTCATAGCGGAGTTTTTTTATCCTATGAGAAGAGCCGGATGCTTAATTATTCATGAGAGCACGTGCTTTCCGAAGGCGGGACAGACCTGCCAGTTTCAAGCAAGCTGTGAGACACGGAGTCACGGACCCACGGCACGCAGTAGCCGTTCATGAAGGCTCGTATGTGTTTATTTCTATGATCCACGTGGTTTGTTGCATGTTTTTTCCCCGCGATCTTGTCAGGGCCGATCATACAGCAAAGCTGTGTGTGTGCTGCAAACATTTTTGTCGGGAGAGCAGCACGAGAATTGAAGAATGGCGGACGTTGACTTTTATCAGGAGTTCGTTCACATTCAGACACATGGCCGTGCTGCTGTGTTTGCCTAAATCCTCCAAATTACCAGCAGGGCAAACGGTTAAAATAGGCAGGTCAGGAGACCTGCTGCACTGAGTCTGCAGGGGTCAATCAAGTCTCAAGGGGTGTCATGGCCCTTTAATAAAATGGCAATGACTGGTGATATTAACATCCTGTTTGTGGCACATTTGTATATGTTTGGTGGCTTGTAAAAAACCCATGAAAAAAATAAAGTTACGTTTAAAACCAAGCACACCATTGTTTTTCTAGGGAAATTCCCAATAAGCTTATTAAGGTGTATCCATATAAATGGCCCACCCTGTACATCCCAGGAGGAATTCATTTCATGGATGCACCAGAAGCTGCTTTTTATGCTTTTTGAGATCGTTAATTTCTCTTGCGAGTGCCATTCGTGCCTGCTGTTCTTATGTAAATCCACCAGAGGTCGCTGTCGACTGACTGAATGACTGCATGACTGACTGATTGACTGACTGACTGACTGACCGTTCGACTAACCCACCCTCCTCCTAACCTAAACCCTACCAATAGTTTTTTTCTAAAGCCCAGATTAACCAAGTCAATCTGACACCCAAAGCCTGTTTCACATCGCAAGCGTGAGCAGTTAACAGGGTACAGCTTTCATACTACATGCAGAAGCAGCGCGAGGCATGAGCGTCGCTGAAGCAGCAGTGCCATGATGGTTTTGCCGCTGGGTCTATTTTTGGCACACTGCTAATGCTCATTCAAAGTGACAGTGCATTGATAATCAGACCCCCTAGTTTTTCAAGATTTTTTTTTTTTGTGTGTGATTTTTTCGTGATAAAAATGGCTGATTTTGTGGTGGAAATTTCCAGAAATTTTTGCGATTAATTATAATTATAATAATTATAATAATATATCTTATTTACCATATTAGGTAGTCTACTATGTTAACTTAGCTGAGCAATCTGACACTTTAGCCCCTTTCACACATACAGACCTTTCCGGAAAATTACCGGCAATTTTCCGGAAAGGTTGTATGTGTGAACAGGTCCTTTTTGAAAATACCGGTAAATTCGTTCTGGCTATTTTCCGGAAAGAGAAGTTGTAACATTACCGGCAATTTGCCGGAATGCTGCGCTGTGTGAACGCAGAAGGAATATTTCCGGAATAAGCGGGTGCACGTCTAGAACGTGCTGACGTAAGACTTCTGCTTTAGCCAATCACAACAGTCAGACGCATTTACGTCCGCGCGGTTTGTGAGAATAAAAGCCTTTGAATATTTTTCCAGACGCATTTAGCTGCTAGAAGTTAGTCAGATCACGTTTATATGTTCTCCTTAATGCCAACTGTGCAAATAATCATCGATAAGATGCTTATGATAAGCCGTTGTTTGTTTACCTTCAAGCTTTGCGTGTGCCTGTGAGCGCCTGCACACGCAAATATTATGAACATCTCGACATGCGAATATGATCCTGTGAAAGTTGTTTACAATATTGATCATCAAAAGAGTTTGTAATTTAGTCAAATGTTTACAAATACAAGCGCAGCCGTTTAAAGCTCATTTGTGGTGAATGATGTCAGAATTTACCGGTATTTTGGAATGGATGTGTGAATGCTCTTTTCCGGAAAATTTCCGTAACGTCCTCGCCTGTGTGAACAGCGCTTTTTTGAACATACCGGTAAAGTCGTTCCGTAAATTTTCCGGATATTTTCCGGTATCACTGTGTGAAAGGGGCTAATGACACAATTCATAAAAATAAAGCTTCTTTATTTTGGTCTCTTGTCAAGAAAAGATCTAAAAACAGATCTAAAACGGTAGGGATTAAGCCAAAGTAAGGCTGTATAACTTTTATGCACATGTATCTCACTCAGGAAATGCGTTAGGGCTTTCCCTACCGTAATACATCTAAAACAGGGATTGCCGTAAAACTAGTCTCAGGGAAGCATTTTGGTTTTCTTTCGTCAACTCCAGGGAAAGAGTTAAATGAAATCATTTATTGATTTCATGAACACCGTAATACCAGCCATGCATGTAAATCACAAATAATGTCTTTCAATTCAGTCAAGTCCAGCAGTCGTCATGCTTCAGGCAATCTCCATAATTGTAAGCTGCTTGCTTTTCTGTCTGTTCCTTTGCTTCATGTTTTAGATGTTTGCTCAAGTTTTTTTGCAGTCTGAAGCACGTCAAACGCACAAAACGCCCAATTTGCGCCACAGGATGTCTAATGCATCTTTGTATTGACTTCACATGTAAATCACTCGCGCTTCATCTACGTCTGCTTACTGCACAGGCTGCCAAACACAGCACCCCCGGCCCAATGTAATAAAATGATTGTGAGGGCGCAGGTGAGGTGTCATTTTTCGAGAGACACTCAAATACATCATGTGTTCTGCATATGCAACGTCTATAAGTCATGTTAAACATTTAATTGCAAATTGAAATAAATATATCTTGATTATAGGATTTAGAATTTGATGTTTTATGAAATTATTATAAGTTTTTGCGATTATTTTGCGTTTAATTAAGAATTTTGCAGGAACGCAAAAATGTGCGACTTTTTGTTGATTTTGCATGGATTTAGCGATTGCGGAATCGCGAAAAACTAGAATAATAACCAAAACACAATAAAAGGTAGCAATTTTACACTTTTAATGCATTGATAATATCCACTGATCTTTATATATTCAATCAAATTAACTTAAACAATTAAAAACGGCAACAAATATTTATTTAGACCCAAACTAGAAAACCAAATTTAAAACATCTTTAGTATTAGTTTTGCTTAGTAAGTTGCACACTAGCTGGTCATGTATACAAATCATTATAACTATATTGTATTAATATCATTATAACTATATAGGCCTATATTATCCTAACAATCAAAAATAAAATTACATGATATCACAGGCGATAGTCTGACCGAGTGAGCCTTAAAATACATTAATGACACTCCTCATAGAGCTTGAGAAGCAAACAGTTATTTAGGATCTAAATAAATTGTAAAATAAAGACTTGCAGGTTAGAAAATAGCATAAGAGGAAGTTGCTGCAGACCTTGGTGCAGATGAAAAGTAAAAAAAAAAGTTTTTTTCTTTTTTAAGTGTATAAGGATAGATAGATAGATAGATAGATAGATAGATAGATAGATAGATAGATAGATAGATAGATAGATAGATAGATAGATAGATAGATAGATAGATTTTTTTGTTTTATAATTGTTCAAAAATCAAACATTAACCTCTTCACACACGTTATTTTGTCCTCAATAAACGTTGGCTGGATTATTAACTGTTGGAGCATTAAAACTAAACGCATTGACATGACAAACACTCAATGACTTCAGCAAAGTAGAGCACCAGCAGCGAGCACCCCAGTGAGCCACAGCCGTGCTTTAAGAGCGTCTGCTCTTGGAGGATCTTACAGCGTATGGCAGAGAGCATGTATGGGCTGCCGACCAGCAGTATGGCCAAACAGACTGATCGTCTCCCACTCTGTCCCCAGACACATGCAAATAGTCAGTGACACTCGCACATACCGGCACACATACTGTACACTGACACATGCTCGCAGCACCAGAATTTATCCCGCTTGTGTCATCAGTACAGGCTAATTTTGATTGGACCTTTTCACCTAACTACAAAAAAGTAACATATAGCCAAGGCAGAGAAAGGCAAACTTTATTTATAGAGCACAATTTTATACAACCTTAGTTGATCCAAAGTGCTTTACAATGAAATTAAATATTTAAGAAAATAAAATAAAACTTGTATTAAAAATGTAAGAAAAGGAAATATATATGTATATATGTAATACTAAATATACAGATAAGAAATTACATGTAAGTCACTCAAAGGCAAGGAAGTAAAAAAAAAGTCTTTAAGTTAGATTTAAAAGTATCCAAGGATGGAGAAATGCTGATGTTCAACGGGAGACTGTTCCAGAGCCTTAGGGCCGCAACACAGAGAGCTCGATCACCTTTTGATTTGAGATTGAGGGATCGATAAAAGAAACTAATCATGGGACCTTAATGGTCTATAAGCTGTATATGGCCTAATAAGCTCGCTGACATAAACCGGGGCAGAATTGTGTAAAGCTTTAGATGTGAAAAGAAGGATTTTAAAATCAACTCTAAATTTTATAGGAAGCCAGTGCAATGAGGCGAGGACAGGGTAGATATGATCTCTTTTCTCAGTTCCTGTTATTTATCTAGCGGCTGCATTCTCGACCAACTGTAACCGAGAGAGTGTTGACTGGGGTAGACCAATGTAATTGTACATTGTACATTGTAGACCAATGTACAAGAAGTTGCAGTAGTCTAACTAAGAGGAAATTAAAACATCGGTTACATTTTCTAGAATTTTTTTGGGAAAAAATGGTTTAACTTTTGTCACCAATCTAAGTTAGAAAAAGCTGCTCGACAACTGCATTTACATGCTTGTCAAACTGCAAAAGTGGATTAAAATTTACTCTGAGATTCTTAGCGTGACATGAGTTTTAAGTTTAAACTGAATTCAGTTTTAATTTAATTAAGTTTTCAAATAATTTAATTCAGTTTTAATTTAATTAAGTTTTCAAATAATTTAATTCAGTTTTAATTGAATGACATATGGAGTGTTACCCCTACCATTATATTAGGGTGCCACCCGACCTTCCATCAGCTTTCCCCGCCCCTCTTGAAGTAAGTTTCTTTTCTATAATGCCATATCAGACCTTCTTTTAATGAACAAGTTAAATAGTTGTAGGCAATATCTTATTTACACAACGGCATGTCATTTCTGTCTCTACATGGTTGCGTGTTTACATATTTCTGCTCTCTGTGTGCAATTTAGAGTGCGCACCACAGTTTCTTCGAAGTTAATCACTTTGTTGGTGCCAATAGCCTAATGTTACTGTGTGGTGACATATAGCACCAACGTGCTCTTGGTGACCTGAGTTCGATTCCCTGCTCGAGGTGCTTTGCCGATCCTTCCCCAATCTCTGTTCCCAATACTTTCCTGTCTGAAATCTCTACTGTCATATCATAATAAAGGTGAAAACCCCCTAAAAAATAATGCTAAAAAAAGAAGTTAATTCGTTTAGTTCTTGTAAAACCCTTTATTTTTTTGTACTTATAGTCCAACAGAATGTTGTCTGACAGCAAAAACAACGCTGTTTTAATAAGATTACGTTGATGTTACATAACAACCACACATTTTGGCCGTCTACGATGTCGCATCAAGCTACGGAAGACCGAAAAATATCAGAATTGTTTAAACGCTCCAAGTGTAGTGATGATGGTAGCATTTGCATTTCTGTGTGTAGCACAGAGTGTGTGCACAACCGAGTGTGCGCATAACAGAGACCGAATGGGCACGAGGTAAACTGGGTGAACGCTAGAGATAGTAATTAATAAGAGTGGTGTAACAGATCACAAATCTCACAATTCGGATCACATTGTGGTTTTTCAGTCACGAATCAGACCATTTTTTGGATCAGACAAATGTAATGTTTGCTTTACATTTATTACAAAAACAGAACTGAGAACCTGTAATTTATTAAAAATAAAATGAAGAAATAATCAGATGAATAAAAATAAATGGTAAAATATTTATTACTTTGAAAAATTCAGTTACTACTACTGTTGCTGATTACGCTAATGTAGAAATCTAACATTATTATTTGTATAATTATTTTTTATGTTTAGTCTCATTTGTAATAAATGATTCAGTTATTCACTCAAAAACATCATGTTTCATTGCTAGACGTGTCATTTTTGAAGTATTATTCTGTAGCATATTTTTGATGGTTGGTTGTCACAACCAATTGGTTAAATAACTCCTACAACTTTCATTTTTGAGCACCGTTAAATGCATATGAAGGTGAATTTAATCGTACCCATAAACATCAGAGTTTTTTTCTAAACTTTAAACTGTTATCCCACTACTTCTGTGTTATTTGACTGTTTGTAACTTCATAACTAACTCAAACAACTAAAGACTGAATCTCTTTCTTGATTTTTGCATTTTCTGCATTTTTGCAGATTTAAATGCAGCAATTTGAAGGATTAATAAACATATGCAAATCACCATCATATATAATTTATGTTACGTGGGTGTTGAGATCCTGATCTTTAAATGATTAATGGTGCAGCTTACACTGAATGCATTAATGCAGGGTAAACAAGTAGTGACAGAAAACACCTTTAATGAAACCCACCACATCCCTAATAACCCACCACAACCTCTTCCATCATATTTTACAGGAAAGCCTAAATGCTTTCATACATGTGATTTTAATGATGCGAGAGGTGGTCTCTCTGCGATGGCTACACATTTATGATAATTCTACAAGTAAAAAAAATGCATTAAACTGCAGGTCACATGTGTTCCAAACTGTGGGTTGTAACCCCTAATTAATAATATTATAGTCTCTCGGTCTCTCTTGCGTGCCAACACTTGACCTCTTCCACTACCTCTCACTTATTCGATCTCTCTCATGTGCACTCTCGGTCAAAAGTCAAGTATAAAAGTATACCTTATCTAGTAAGTATACTAGTATCAGTGCACATTTAGTGTTCTTGTGTACTAATAGCGCTTGAGACAAATGTATTTTAATTTATTTTATTTAAAATATTTATTTTAAGTTTAAAATAGCTTCTATTTCCCTGACGGTCTCAGTCAGCTGTGTAAACTGTGAGAAGAACTTTGCAACTATGAACAGGGTAATTAATTTTTTTGCTGCTTTAAGTAAATTTTGACAGTTAATGTATTTGCAGGTCAAGACAAACCTTTTTGAATGGGCTGCAAGTAGACCATCTTGCAGCCTGCATGCGGATCTCAATAAATGGGCCAGACATTTCTGACTTTCCATACCAGGAAGCTCTGGAAATGGGCTTCCAGAAGCCAAGAAAGATACACTGCAATGACAAAATCTGAACACTTTGTGTAAAAAAAAATAAAAATAAACAAATGTTAATTTTTAGCTTGTACGGTTGTACAGTTTAAATAGTTACAGTTATGTACCATTGCCATTAAGGCCCTATTTACACTAATACAATGGTTTTCAAACTTTTTTCACTAAGTACCACCTTAGAAATTTTTTTTCTCTCCAAGTACCACAGTAGCGTAGCAGGCCTTATAAAGCAGCTACAGCTATGCACAGTTAAAAAACGAGGCAGATTAATCATTTTTATTAAGAATATTTATTATTGTTAGCTTTAAAACATAATAAATAGTTTGAATATTAACACTGCCCTGTGCTTACAGGTAAAAAAAATAATAATAATTTTTAAAATCTTCTTAAGTTAATGTTAAAAAATGGCACTGTTCTTAAAAAGTAAAAAAAAAAACTGATGTGCCTAAATGTAAAGTATTAACATACTTATTCATCAAAACTTGGGAATGTATTTTGGACCTCATAAATAAAGGCTATATGTCATCATATTCATATATAAAATGTTTCTGAAATTCTGTAATTGATGTTGCATCTACGTATCTTTGACTTATTTTTATATATTTGACATTTAAACATAAAATGTATTTTAAATATATGAATTGAATATACATATTCAAATTAGAAATTAGATCTGCTTACTGCATGTTAGAGTAAGCTTTGAGTGTCAGAAAAAGAAGTCATTAACCCAAACCTGTCAACACCTGGATACAAAAATACAGGATTCACCCCCAATAGTTACAAATGTGGGGAGGAGATTAGCTTTGAATGATAGAATACATAACAAACATTAGAAATTGAAAATAAAATAAAAGATTTACCCCATTAAAATCAATTTACTGATGACATCGGTGTTATCATGAAAGGGTTAAAAGTGTGTCCATTTTCTTTACTTAAATTATTCAGCGATTCCTCTGCGTAACACTAAAAGGAAGCCTGAGTACCACTAGTGGTACACGTATCATAGTTTGAGAACCTGCACTAATATATTTTAGTTTTAAAACAGCGCTTTAGAATGAAAACAATGCACTTCCACACTGGTGTTTCTTCTAGCGTTTCTGAACAGATCTCTGTCCACACTACGCCACTGAAAATGCACATCACGTGATCTCACACACTCTGACATGTGCATCACGTCTGAACTCCAGAGAGTCAGTGGGTGCTTTGAGCACAGAACCCCAGGTGAGAGCTGTGTACGTTTGACCGTTCATCTAGGATTTACTGCTAGATCTAATCCCACTATATTTGTTAAACATGACATTTAATACATCTTGTTGTCTATATCTAACATCATAATTCTCGATTTTGGTCTTTTAAATCTATTACTTGTTCTCCGGTAACATGTTTTGACTGAACGCAAAGATAAGTTACTACATTATTTATGTAATCACGTACACTGACTCTGCATATTGACTAATTGCTTGTCTTTAATTCCTATATTGTATGAACATATTGTATGTTATAGTTTTACAATGGCCATTATTGACTATTAAAACTGAAATTTAGCAATAGATTTGTATGTTTTGTATTTTTCACTGAAAATGAAAGAAGGCAATTATGCTGTAGGCTCCGTTTTGTTATAAATATGCATACAGTGAAGATGATGGTCATTTTGAGGGTCTGTTAAGTTAATATTAAAATGAAAATAGGCAGTTCCTTATATCATGTTTTTTTACTTTATTGTTAAGAGACAACAAAGCCAGGGTGATGTGAATGACATTATAAAGTAGCCTACACTGTTCCTTTTGAAGATTTAGCCGAAGTGTCCTTGGGAGATTGTTTTTCATATCAAATTTATCAAAGTCTTACAAGGGAAGGATGCAGGACTAAACTTTGTGTGGGCTACTTAATATTGAGGAAAAAGCCCCAATCTGATGCCAATGTCTATAGCAACACCTCCATTTTCAGATGTCTCCATTTTTCCCCATCCACACCGACATGGAGCTTCAGAGTTTAAAAGATTAACCTATTAGTGTAAATGGAGCCTAAAAGACACAAATTAACATCATGGCTTAACCTTCCTCCCCAAAAAAGCTTTGGAAACACCGATATGACATACAGCCTAGCCTAGACAAGCTGATTGCATCCATTACAGTACACCGCGAGTTGCTGAAGAATTTTTATGGTGCTGAGGTGTTAAGCACATTGCCCTGATGAAAAAAAAACTGATCACAAGAAAAAAACACCCCTTAAGTGGAGGTGTGGTGTGATTGCAGGGACAGTAAAATGTTTTATCAGGTCCATAAACACTGATATTGCAAAAACAACATTAGGCGTGTGGAGCGCACATGGCTTGTGTCCTGTACTATTCATGAACTGCATTTTTATGTTGCACTGCTCTCCGAGGTCCACTTATAATGTTATCAAGCATCATAATTGTAGACCTAAGAAGTAAATTCCCACTGGTATGATTGGCATGTTTAACAATCTTTGAAAGTTCAAAAGGACTGCTGTGTGCGACTGATGCACACTTAGAACCTACAACGTTCATAGAAGAACACTGCTGTGATTTAACCTAAAAATGCAGAAATACTCAGTACAGCCATCTGTAATAACAGACAGAACAACCGTGACTGCATTATCTTCAGAGCATTGATCTGTGTTTGACCCTCTTGATATTTATCTGCATGTGCAAATCAGTGGGTGGAGCTAAACCGGCAGTTATATCGAAGCAGGCTTTGATCTTTGAATGTGAAGGAAGAGTTTATCTAGTTATGTAATGCAGTGTCACATTCCACAACCTGTCATTTTGGCAGGCTGGCTTCAATGTAAGCTGTTTTTAGACTAAGAAGAAAGTTTTGTATTGTGAAACTCACAGGGTTCAGTTCATCCAAAAATAAGAAAACTGTCAACTGGATAGAATCCAGTCTCAACACAAGCTTGCCATCAATCGGGCAGAGTTTAGGTGGACTACATATTTAGAGTAGTTTGATGTTTGTTACCAAAGAGAAAGAGAGAGAGAGAGGAATCTGTTGTTGCAAAGTCCATTAACACATACACATTGTTATTTTCCAAAGGAAGATACAGAAGTGATGCTCAATTTACACTCGATGTTGAGGCTGGTTGGATTTAATCTCATTATAGTAGGAGCCTGAGGTCTCTTGTCCTATTTATAGCCTTCTCAAAGAGGCAGGCTGGATCCACGAGGTCATGCTGCTGTGGCCACATGAGTGACACAACATGGGCCAATCACAGCTGGGGCCAGCTTCGTATTTGATTTGGTCAAGCGGAGGACCACCGTGAATCCGTTGTGACAGTAGCCATCACTGGCACCACTGCTTCCTCTTATGTGCCCCCTTCACTCTCCCCATCCCGCATCTATCTTTCTTATTCTCACCCCATCTTTCCCACTCTCCCTGTGCCTGTCCTCGCTCCACCTGTCTTTCTCCACAGAACGCCTAGACCCCTATGTCGACTCCCATCACGACGACAGGATTTAAGCATAGACGACGACAAGTGCCCTAATCTGTCACGGGCGATAAGCATCTCAGGAGCAGAAGGAGAGGGGGCGGGGTGAACGCTGTGATGTGTGTGTCAACATCACATTCCGCTGCTTTCCCCTCATTCACAGTGTTTATGGTTCTTGTGACATTCTGTGTTCTGTGCAAACATAACATGGGATACACAAATATACACCTGAGGAAAGTGTTTGATTGACCTTTTAAGGCCTGACTAAATGATTGGTTCATGCGCACACAGAAGCAGACACGTAAACAAGTGGAGAGGGGACAGGAGAATCCGGAAAAGTAGGGCAAGTAAAAGAGCCGGCTGCGATAATCTGAATTTAAGAGGCAGAAACAAGGTTGAGCTCACTGAGCTCTGTGTTGATGGTAATGAATTACCCTCGTTGGAGATATCGCTGGCTCTTATCCCTCTCCCCGCATC
Source organism: Danio rerio (assembly GCF_052040795.2). Lineage (NCBI taxonomy): Eukaryota > Metazoa > Chordata > Actinopteri > Cypriniformes > Danionidae > Danio > Danio rerio. Next base: position 46,450,470 of record NC_141023.1, on the reverse strand, counting down.
ACAGGAAATTTCAGATTTTGCTCTTTTGCAGATGTCCAGACCCCCGCTGCCAATCTCAGAGCAGCAGAGCACATCGCTTCTTGGAAAATCTATAACTCATCCACAACCAACACACATACTGTACAATTTTTTTTTTTTCCACTAGAATGCTTCACAATCTGAAGTCTGAGTGCGTTCTTGGCCAGTCCTTATCCAGGTGAACTGGAGTCTGACGTGCTCCCACTGTGTGTTTGCAGAGGCTTTAGAAATAAATTTAAAAACAAACACTGTGTATTTGGATGGAGAGATACTGAAACAAATCACTGAATTATGTTCTACGTCTGTGGCAAGGACTGTAAATCTCTTGCACAGTTGTAGAGACAAACAGGCCCTGTTAACTCTGGTATTAAGATGCAATTTGGTCATTTTGATCTGATTACACCTGACATTTAAATTCATGCCTTTTGTCCACATTTGACCAATTTTTTTATATGGGAGGTTCTTTGGGTGGGTGTATGTATATGTGTTTTCGATTATTGTGGAATCAGTGTTTTCTTTATTTCTGATGAACGCAGCATCATCTTTAATGTCCACATTACTATTGATTGTCTACAACTCATTTGATAATTTATGTAAACCGTTGAATTTCAGGCATTAGTTTTGCACTTGGTCACTTGATATTCCAACCCAGGCTCATTATGGATACATTTCTGGAAAGAGCGAATGCATCCAATGGGGTAATTTTTTTTCTTTTCGTAAACAGTATGAACAACAAATGAGACAATGCTGAGAATAGTAGCTTGTACAGTATGTGTTTAGAGAAGTGTAGATTAAAGTGCAAACAAACTCACAACAATGATGAAGTACAAGGTAGTGTTGTTGCTAAACTGTTTGCTAATGCTTTAAATTATAGCAAACAACTGAGATACCTCATACACATGGCAAATTCCTTATACCCACCAGCACAGAGAAACAAATTCTGTTTACTAACAAGATGACAGTGCCAAATGCTGGCCTGCATTTTTGTTCATTTTCTTGCATCTGTAAACATGGATTATTTTAAAAATTTATTGTAAAGTTTTTACCTTTTTGCCTTCAGAACTGCCTCAATCCTTTGCGGCATAGATTCATCATGATACTGAAAATATTCCTCAGAGAATTTGGTCTATATTGAAATGATAGCATCACGCAGTTGCTACAGATTTGTCGGCTGCACATCCATGATGTGAACCTCCCAATCCACCACACCCCAGAGGTGCTCAATTGTATTGAGTTCTGGTGACTGTGGAGGCCATTTGAATGCAGTGAACTCAATGTTGAGTTCAAGAAACCAGTCTGAGATAACAAGGCACGTTATCCTGCTGGAAGTAGCCATCAGAAGATGGGTACACTAGATATAAAGGGATGGACATGATCAGCAACAATGCTCAGGCTCAGGCTGTGGTGCTGACATGATGCTCAAATGGTACTAATGGGCCCAAAGTGTGCCAAAAAAATAATCCCCACACCATAACACCACCACCCCACCAGCCTAAACTGTTGATACAAGGCAGGATGGATCCATGTTGTTGGCTGATTAGAAATTTGCGTTAACAAGCAGTTGGACAGGTGTACCTAATATTGTGGCCAGTGAGTGTAGCTGTTTCAACACATTGAACGTTTAAAAAGAATCATATTAGTTGCAACTTTGGAAGTGGTCAAAAGTAGATAACCTCATAATGTTTTACACTCCTTTTACACGTCATCCCCTTGTGATCAGATTAATGAAACTAATCTTAACCTACAGAAACCGAGATGCTAAAAGGTTTTCAGATTTGAGCATAAATTCAGTCCCAGCATGGAAGGTAGTCCCAAGGCACACAAGGAAACTCAAGCCTTTAAATGCCATAAAAGACTGTAGTTTTATCCCATGACTGTTTTGCTAACAGACAAGGCAACCAGATCAGATGAGCTCCATCTCCTGAATCAGTCCTACAGGGGTCAAGAGACAATCCTGAGAGACCGAAGCAGTGTCCATTACTGTAACTCAGCACGGTGATGTCATGAACAGCTTAGCTGGTTGTTTGTCAATAGCTGCAGTGCCCTAGCATCAATAATGCAAGAACCCTTTCTAATTTGGCTGTGAATCATTGGCTGTGGTTTCAGTAAGAAACAATTACAGTGTATTAAATACTGCTCAGGTCTGACTCTACACAGCGTGAAGCTGAGAGACAATTTAGGCATCACAGCCATTACCACTTGTAGGATACCTGGTACCACCCTGAATCGACATTTTTTCTAACAAAATGTTAGTTGTCTGCAGGTTATGTAATGCGAGTGACTCAGAAACAGCAGTTTCCAGTCCAGTTCACACATGACCAGACCACAGCCGACTCCAACTGAGCTGGCCGACGCATCCTCGCACTCTCTTTTCATCTCAAAGGATAAGCTAAGCCACGTGCAAACTCCAAACCATGACATACCAACTGAGCAAACATGAAGATTCTGCATTATAAATCCACAGACGAAGCATTATTCATATATATCTGTGAGCTGATTCGTTGGACCGAGTGATAATGCTGTCTAAATGACTAATGTTCAGCATGGAAGCTTGTATTTTCAAGCTAATTCATTATAGGTTAGTACGTTTGAACATGGCTTTGTCTTGGATGGTGGTTCAGTGTGACAGTCAGAGCCATATTCTGCTGATACCGCGACCATCTGTCCCTCCCCAGCCAGCAGGATTGCCACTTTCTCATAATTAACAAGTGGGTTGAAGCCAGTCTATCTAGGGTTTACAAATCCCCGGAGACCATGTTTATCAGGTAGAACAACAGGAAGCCCAGCCTCGAACATAACAGGTGGATTGCATACATATTAACCGAGGGACGCTGTTCATATCTCTCAAACCCCAGGTGCAGTAATACACTCGACTCAGCTCTGATTTGTTTGCTGTCCTCGATTTGAACTAGACTCTCCCTGGTGTGCTTTCTGCTGCCCAACCTACATTATCTCCCTCGTCTATTGCTCTGACAACTGTCTCTGTGATGTCTCTGGTGTCTTTGTGTGTGCGCATGCGAATGAGGCTGCGTGTAAATGCATATGCGAGGATCTGTACAACTGACAGCTCGGTGACACAGGATTGTCGGTCTCTCTCAGAACTGCCGCCCCCGGAGACAGAAGTCCACAGTGATCACGCACATACATTCAGACACACTCGCATGCTCCGAGAGGGTCCAAGATCCCTTGACGGATGTCTCTTCACAGCTTATCATCAAAATGTGAGAATGGGAATGGAGGCTGCCGCTGTGGAGCAGGTTGATTCAGGTTGTCTGTCTGATAACGAGCAGAATTCAGGACTCCTCACACCTCCACGCAGATCCGACACGCTCCTCGCGGAATTCTACCGCACTAATGCTAAACAGCAGACTGTGAGAAGTGACCTCTTTGCGAAGGGACTAAATGCAACTTGAGAATTTAAAATGGATATTCATATCATTCAACACACTGTCAGAGCAACGCTACGGCTAAAGCCTCTCATATTTCGTTCTTTTTGTCATGTTTTTTGTTCGTATTTGCATTTGAAAGCGAGCGCGGGGGAGGGGGGCGTTTATGAGTCAGTTATATTATGTTTAAACTTGACTATTTTACTTAGAATTGAAGCTCCCTAAAGGAAAACAAAGCTACTTATAAAAGTGGTGCAAAAACAAAACACAATCAAATTTGGTTTTAGGTTACAAAATTTTGCTGGGTTTTGGATTACCATATTTATGTTCAGCATATATTGCAATGAATATGTTTAAGATAGAACTAATCCAAATAAAGAGAGAATCAAGAATGACATCAGAACTTAAATTTATGAAATCTATTAAAACTCGAGTTATGGCACTTGCAGTAAAAGTGGAGTAAAAATGCAATTCATGTAATATGTGAACATGATATCTCTTTTTTAATATGAGGAATGGTTTTGGAAGTTTTGGCTATGTTGAAAGCTTTTATAGACCCTTTTCACATTTCCGGGTTTCTCAGTAGTGGAAGGCGTCATGGTTTGTTAAACTTCGAGCACAGAGAATGGGAGAGTACAACAAATCATTTTTTTACAAGCCTATTTGCAGAAATAATAAAAGACAATCTCCACAATGATGTTATCGAGACTTTCAGAAAAAGAAAAAAAAAATTGTGTGAAACTGATGGCGGCAGCTAGAGGAGAGAATAATGTCAAATCTACTCTTAGTCCCATAGACGCTGCATTGGAAACACCTCGCACAAGCATTATTCATTTTTTGTAATGTGATGCAAAGATGATATAATACATTCATAAATGCATATAATTTTTGTTTTTAGATTTTTTTTAAAAATCCAAATATTAAAAACTTTCAAGGATTTAAGATTAAGAGGACCATAAAAAGAGTCATAACAGTCTTGTGAAAAGAGTCCATAGACTGAGGATGCATACATAATAGTATGTCTTTCCTGCTTTACTTTAGAAGCAGACAAAGGGGCCAATCACAGGAACATGATTTTACATTACAAAAACGCGAGTTGTGAGACACTGCCTTTTTTGTTGATGAGATAAAAGATGTGCGTGCGATTTTTTTTTTATGTTGTTAGGCAACCACTGAATCAGCTGCGTATTGTGCGCGAGTATTGCTGTAATTGTAATATTTAAAAATATTGTGATAATTGTAAAGATTTGTGTGATATTATAAGATTTGTAAAGTCCTACAGCTATGGATAACTTGAAATAGGGACCACTGGTCTCTCATCCATCTTTAAAATTCTCCATATTCGTCTTGACAACACAATCACTGCTGTCACCTCAATGGAAACCCCGCCTCTGCTTTCAATTGATTGAAGAATGAAAAAGGCGCGACTGACGTAGCGCACTTTTTCCGCTCAGACTTTTTTCAACTGCGAGTGCACAGCACGCAACAGCAAAAATGTGTGGTGCCGCAGGCAGTAAACCCGTGAGGCCCAGAGCGCATAAGCGGCACGCAAAATGCTCGCAGTCATTAGTAAACCATTCGAAAGATGCACCTCTCAAAGCAAAAACACATTGGATGCGATCGAGCCCGAAGCATTTTACATGTTATCCGCGTGTTAAGTCATGATGTATGAAATACTGTTTTTGTGTCCAAGCCGCTACTTATTTAAATTGAGAAAATATTCATTTCTGACCATTTTTTGTCATATCACATATGACACACAGACACCAATATTTAAAAAATGTATAAAAAATGTATCACTCTGGCGGTCGGATTTTAGGCATGGTATATATATATTGTGATTGTGATTGTCAAAAGTAATACATCGCTTTATAAATGTTTATTATTACCATTTGTTACCATGTGAGTCTACTCATATACAGTAGTTTGATATAGCGCTTGGACCCGGAAGCCACTTTGTGCGATGTTACACTTAACAAGCTGATTTTTTTTTTCTTGTAAAAATACAAATATTTAATTCTGATTAAATAATTTGTGAAGTGTGTGGAGCTGACTCTTTCACGGTTGAAATTTTCTGAACAGCCTTATAGGTAGTTTTTTTTTACCACAACTTTTGGTTTTATACTCTTTATAAACCGGAAGTTGCTAAGACTTATATTTCAGTTGTACTGTACTTCCAACTGAAACTGTAAGTTAACAGTGTGCAGGGCTTTCTATTTGCACACCATTCTCTCATAGAAAACTAAGGGTAAGAGGGGCATGGTTGGTTCAGGGTGAGGCCAAGCCGGAGCGATCTCTCTGATCCCCCAGGCACTTGCAATGGTTGGGGAAATTCCAAATTGAACCAAAAAACAAAACAATTATATTGGTTTAAGATTGGCAATGAAATTTTGGGAAATGCAACCAGCAGAACCTGGGAATTAGAAATAAATAAAGAAAAGAAAAAGAGGGGCATGGTTAAGAATATTGTAAATGAAACAGTCAAACTTACATCAGCAGAGAAAGACCACAAAAGCAAATTGTCAGAATTTGATTGAAGATTACCAAAAGAAACTATTTTTAACAGGTTGGATTCTTCTTTCTGCACAGATTAATGACTTTAATAATAACTAAACATTGTAAATTTGGTTTTCATTTAAACTTTAACACTATTACTTTAAAAATAAACAGAAAGGTTCGACAAAATGAGCATATGAGTTGACTGGTCTGAATTAAATGTTTAGCAGTTATTGCCTATAACTATTGCTAGTTATAAGTAGGGCCAAACAGAATCTGCAGACATGTTTTGCTATTTCTGCTGGGAATTTAGTAAAAAATCTGCAAATTTATGTGGAACGATTTTAGAAGTATCGTGACTAAAATCTTCATTCATTCATTTATTCATTCATTTTCTTTTCGGCTTAGTGACTTTATTAATAGGGGGTCGCCACAGCGGGTTGAACCGCCAACATATCCAACATATGTTTTACACAGTGGATGCCTTTCCAGCTGCAACTCATCACTGGGAAACACTCATACTCAAACTACAACAATCACACACATACACTACAGCCAATTTAGCTTACCCAATTCACCTATACCACATGTCTTTGGACTTGTGGGGGAAACTGGAGCACCCGGAGGAACACGGGGAGAACATACAAACTTCACACAGAAATGCCAACTGACCCGAACCAGCATCCTTCTTGCTGTGAGGCGAATGTGCTATTCACTGCGCCACTACATAGCCGAAACTCAAAACTTAATAATGTTTATTAACTTTCAGTTAATGTTTACGATGAAAATCCAATTGGTGCCACTTATTTAGTAAACAAAGCAAGTCTCTCATATAATTGTAATGTATTGTAAATAAATCATATGAACATTTTAATATTTCTATTATTATATCACAATAATATTAGTGAAATTAATTTAAAAACTGAATAACTATAAATTTACACCCATTTAAACAAGTAAATACATAGACTTAATGATGAGCTACAAATTTGAGGATTTCTGCACATGCAGATTTTGTGTGGGCCTAGTAATAAGTTATTGCCATATAACTATTGCCGATTGCACATTATATTGTCAAGGTACTAGACTAGTTCACATTCACCCTATGTAATTTAATCTAGTAGACAGCTTATTTTTAATAATACTTTATTTACTAACTTCAAGTCATTTGATTGCAATGTTCAGTATTTATTTTTTTACACAAGTGTCAGTTTTTATTTTTCTATATGTTTATTTTTCTATACTTTTTTTCAGTGTCAATAATTCTTTCCTTTACATCTCATAATCAACAATATAATTTGTAAGATTATTTACAGCATTTAAATAAATTCACTCTGCCTCAGTGCAAAAGCAGGTGCTCAGTGAATCTGAGCATTTAGACCTAAATAATCCTGTAATCATACCCGTTGTATTGGCTGCACTGCATTGTGGAAAAGCTGCTGGATTCACTCTTCCAGGAGGGAAGGTATGGGCAGGTCAGAAGAGGGTGAATATGGTGCAGCTTAGTCAGTTGGTGCACGAAGAAAAACAGATGTCACTTACTATGACATCACATGCCCAAACCTGAGGGCCAGTGTTATCCGTGAAGCTGGATGCTTAAGCAGTGGAATGAGCTACAGTAGTGTGAAGGACTGTAGGAGAACATCATGTTTCTCTTATGGAAAACAAACATCTTACAGGAACATTCCAGGCTGAATGCAACATAAAGGGTTATTTCTCACATAAATAAACATCGCCATTCCCAAATGATTTCATAAGCACAAAATGTTCATAACTGCGCTGATTGCTCTTTTCCATGCAATTAAAATGAATGGGGATTGAAGCTTTTTTGATTTTTGTTCAACAGAGGAAATTCAAATAGATTTGGAACCACATGAGGGCAAGTGAATGGATTTTCATCAGATATTTCGTTAGGCTCTATTGATAGCATCTATGCCATCTTATTGGCTTCCACGGCAAACAATAATGAATGGTCCTTGATGCATTAAAAGTGCATTAACAGTAATGCACTTACAATGGATGTGCATTGGGAAATTGTACAGTGCCAGAATAAATGTGAAAAGTAAACAATCATCACTAAAGTATAGCAATGGCATACAAATATTAAACATTCTGACACTTCTGTGCAGTTATAAGTAGTCATAACAATAATCACGTGAAGCAAGAAAACTGCCTACATTCAGCAATTACATACACTTCCCTGCCACTTTATTAGGTACACCTTACTAGTACCGGGTTGGACGCCCTTTTGACTTTAGAACTGCCTTAATCCTTGGTGGCATAGATTCCATAACATGACAGCATCATGCATTTGCTGCAGATTTTTAGGCTGCACATTTATGATGCTTATCCCCTTTTCTACCACATGCCAAAGATGCTCAATTAGATTGAGAACTGCTATTGAGATCTGCTGACTGTGGAGGCCATTTGTGTACAGTGAACCCATTGTCATGTTCAACAATCCAGACTGAGATGATTCACACTTTATGACGTGGTGCGTTATCTTGCTAGAAGTAGCCATCAGAAAAGGGTACACTGTGCTCATAAAGGGATGGAAATGGTCAGCAACAATAGTCAGGAAGGCTGGGACGTTGACAAGATGCTAAATTGGTACAAATGGGCCCAAACTGTGCTCAGAAAATATCCCCCACACCATTACACCACCACCACCAGCCGGAACCATTGATACTGTACAAGGAAGGACAGATCCATGCTTTCATGTTGTTGATCCAAATTCTGACCCTACCATCTGAATGTCGCAGCAGAAATCGAGACTCATCAAACCAGGCAACGTTTTTTACAATCTTCTATTGTCCAATTTTGGTGAGCCTGTGCGAATTGTAGCCTAAGTCTCTTCTTTTCAGTTTGATATGGAAAACAGACTATACCGAGGACACGGGTAAATCTTCAAAGGGAACAGTGTACTTTATAACTTCATTTACATCACCCTGGCTACGTTGTTTCACTTTCTCAAAAATAAAATGTAAACATGATTTAAGGAACTGCCTATTTTCATTTTAATATTAGCAACTTAGACAGCAGAAATGTTGAGGCGTCGTGCTGCATGACCGTCATCTTCACTGTGTGGATATTTATAACAAAACGGAGCTGATAACAACTCCTTTCAATTTCAGTGAAAATACGAAACACACCCTCACTTTTTCTGAATATCAGTTTTAATAATCGATAATGGCCATTATAAAAGTATAACATACAATAAGTTTATACATTATAGGAAATAAAGGGAAGCGATCAGTCAATATACAGAATAGGCTACATGGTTATTTTAATCATTAACCTATCTTTGCGCTTAGCCAAAACACGTTACCTGAGAAAAAGTAATAGATTCCATTGACCAAAGTCAGGGAATATGTCGTTAGATAAAGACAACAAGATGAATGAAATATCCCGTTTAATAAATATAGTGAGATTAGATCCAGCGGGAGATGCTTGATGAGAAGTTCGACTAGCACAGCTCTCATCCGGGTAGATGGGCTGCAGTGCTTGCCCGAGAGTGTCTGTGTGGTCACGTGATGTGCGTTTTCAGCGTTTTGGTGTGGACGGAGAGCAGTTCAGAAACGCTGGGTAAAACGCGAGTGTGGACGCGGATCGTTTTCATTCTAAAACGCCGTTTTAAAACTAAAACGTACTAGTGTAAACGGGGCCTAAGTTTCCTGTTCTTAGCTGACAGGAGTGGCACCCGGTGTGATCTTCTGCTGCAGTAGGCCATCTGCCTCAAGGTTGGACGTGTTGTGCGTTCAAAGATGCTCTGCATACCTCGGTTGTAACGAGTGATGATATGAGTTACTGTAGCCTTTCTATCAGCTGGAACCAGTCTGGCCATTCTCCTCTAACCTCTGGCATCAACAAGGCATTTGTGTCCACAGAACTGCCGCTCACTGGATATTTTTTCTTTTTCAGACCATTCTCTGTAAACCCTAGAGATGGTTGTGCGTGAAAATTCCAGTAAATCAGCAGTTTCTAAAAAACTCAGACCAGCTCGTCTGGCACCAATAACCATGCCAAGTTCAAAGTCTCCTAAATCACCTTTTTTCCCCATTCTGATGCTCGGTTTGAACTGCAGCAGATCATCTTTACCATGTCCACTTGCCTAAACGCATTACCTAATAAAGTGCCCAGTTAGTGTACATTTAAATAAACACCAGAACAACGAAATGTATGCAAAAAAATTTGCTAATATCATTTTAAGCAAACTACTTATTTGCAATGTGTGTGTATGTGTGTATGTGTGTGTGTGTGTGTGTGTGTGTGTGTGTGCGTGTGTGTGTGTGCGTGTGTGTGTGTGTGTGTGTGTGTGTGTGTGTGTGTGTGTGTGTGTGTGTGTGTGTGTGTGTGTGTGTGTGTGTGTGTGTATGTCTGTAATTTTGCTGATACAACCTGTCACTCATATGCATAGGCTAAAGGTAACATTTTGCCACACCTACCAAAGGCCAGTGACTAGACAAAATTTACCAGCCACAAATGTAAAATGTATGTTTATTATTTCATTCAACAAACTGGAAAAGTGCTTAATCAAATGATTATTCATTCATTCATTTTCCTTCTGCGTAGTCCCTTTATTAATCAGGGGTCACCACAGTGGAATGAACCGTAACTTATCCAGCATACTTGTTTATGCAATGGATGCCCTATAAGCCACAACCCAGTACTGCAGTACTACTGAAGTAACTGATAATTTAATTCTATAATCATTATTATTAGTAGCAGTAGCATTAAAATTATTATTATACGTACAAACTGTAAAACTTCAAAAAATAATATTTATAATTGATACTTTTCTATTTCAAATGTTAAACTGTTTATGGTCTTTTATTTCAGCATAAAACGTTCTCCTTTTAAAATGGTCATTTTTATGTCTACAGTCTTTCATTACGAACATGGAAAGAAGTTTAGTGCATATTGTGTTTTAAGATGCACATTATTACAGACTCAAAGCCCTTTTTGGATCATTTACTGCAAATGGCGTAGTTTTAAGACACTGTTCATGAGCTGTTTACGTCAAAAGGTCACCGTGCTACTCATTACTTTGCATATTTAATTAATTAAAACAATTTGATTATCAAGCTTAACCAAATCACATTGTCAGGCATGGTCAGAAATAAGTAGAAAGACACCAACCGACTGGTGGGCAACGCTGTTTCATACACTCACAAGTGCTCGTTTTTACTTTGCATTTGGTGCTTGGTGAGTGTTCTTTTATGTGCTGCTCTCATAAGATCACAGCAATAGCAAATAATATTGATCCACTCAATTCCCACTGGTCAAAATCAATCCATGCATTACACTTTTGCATTTGAAAACCATGTCACAATAACGAAGAATAACAACTGAATACATTTACAAGGTGCTGTATGTAAGTTTTTGACTCTTCTAACGCATAAAAATACCATAATATGTTTGCAGATATTTAAGAATCATGCCAAGTGAACATTCTTGTTTATCTGAAAAACAACGCTGAAGTCAGATATTCTGCTACTTTCCGTGCCGGAATGCTGTCTTTATTTTGGTCATGTAACCCGCACAATGCAAGTTTAGCCAACTATATTTCAGCACCCGGGGTTGCCTTTGTGGAAAACTGCATGTTTGATTCACTCAGTCAGGACAGTAGCAGACTCCAAAATGAGACACAGATTCAGAGTGCTAGATGAGGTGGTTATTAATTAGCACATAAAATAAATATTACGAATTTATACATTAGGTGAGCAGGTTACATTGTAACCCCCTGTCCTAACAACACGTTACGTGACAAGATACGCAGTGATAAGCAATTTGGCTGTATGCACCAGACAAAATAAGATATTAATTTAATTACAGTCATTCGGAAGCACAGAATAGTGCATTCACTGCACTTTAATGGTTTACAATCTAATTACTACATATTAAACCTTTTTAACATTATTAAATGTACATGTTGAATCACTGTTATGTGTTGGTCTGCACTGAGTCACAGTTCTAAAGTTTAATATCAAATGGTTTATTTTATTTTCAAGATCTGAGGTGAACTATCTCCTGCTGCTTTCAGTAGTATGGCAATAAGTGACATTCAAACTCACATTATTAGAATTTAACACTGAATAAAGCACATGAGATGTACCTGAGGTGATCATTGTCAGTTTATCCTGTTGTTCAGCTGCAAGGAGCCATTTCTAATATATCAATTTCAGATGTCAGTTAGGACATAAACTCCTTTAAATATGGAAAATAATATATTTTATTGCCTGCTGTTTTTATTTAGAACACAACTCAAATCAGCTTTTATGCTCGATAATTAGACTCACTCCTGTTGGTGTTGTCAATCAGGCAACCTGTTCTTGCGTGTGTTTTGAACCAGGAGTGCAAAACCTAGTTTACCCACAGGGTGTCAAACTTATATACTGCACCATTAAAAGGACAGTTCATCCAAAAAAATTAAATTCAGCGATCATTTACCTATAAACCTATAACCACTTACAGTGGTTACAGTTTTTTGGCTTTATTAAAAATATTTTCTTTAGTGTTCAACAAAATAAAGAAACCCATATATTTTTTGGAATCACTTGAGAGAGAGAGAGAGAGAGAGAGAGAGAGAGAGAGAGAGAGAGAAATTAGTAAATTCTTATTTTGGGTTAACTATTTCTTTAACGCAAACTATATATCTTTGGTTTTACACCATGCTTCAAATTTCTCATAGACTTCACTACTATAAAAGCATTTTTAAATGTAAAAGTGTATGCAGATGAATATATATTATCTTAATCGCACATCACTTCTACAGACTACTATTATAGTAGATGTTTACCAGGGCCAGATGTGAGATTGATGGGAATACAAATGGATATTTCCGCCAGCTATAATAGACCTATTAGCTCTTCGGTTTTGCCCCATTTCTTGACATCTGGAGTGAAGCAGGGGCATCTAAAGAGGGTCTGCTCTACATCATAATCCCATTTTACATTTTTAGGAGCTTTAACTTGTTAATGATCGAGTACATTTCAGATTCATTTAACCCAATCATGTATTATGTGGCATATTTATACAGTGCTGGGTTGCCAGATGGGTTGATTTTTTTTATTCTTCCATTTTATTGTGTGGAATAAATAGATGCAACAAGGCAGAGTAAAACTGATTGGTCAAAAAAATATATATATTAAACAACAATTGCACACTAATAATTTTGGGTTGCTGTAACCCAGTGTCGAGTCAAATATGGACAAATCCAATGGTAGGGTTAAAAGGTGTCATTAAATTCAATTGGCTAAATTAACCCAACATTTTGTTTGTCCAAATTCAACAACCCAGCATTTTTCAGAGCGTAATGAACAACAATGAGCAATTGTGTTTATGCTTTATTAAATTTAGCAGCTTATGTGCTTTTTTCTCAAAACTGAGATCAAAGAATAATGTATTCAGACAAACTTAAAAAATTCATTTAACCCAATCATGTATTACGTGCAATATTTACGCAGTGCTGGATTGCCAATTCTGTTGTTTTTACCCCTTTCATTTTTAGTAGTGTATATTAAATTTTAGGCGCAACAAAGCAGTAGTAAAAGAGTAAAACTGAATGGTCAAAAACGAAATGGTCTCTGAACACTATTAAACAACAATTACACTCTAATATTGCTGGTTTGCTGTAACCCAGTGTTGCATCAACTATGGACAAATCCCACCATAGGGTTAAAATGAGTCATTAAATTCAATTGACAAAATAAAATAACATTCTGTTTGTCCATATACAACCCAATGTTGGGTTAAAGTGTAAAAGCAAAATGACTTAGCAGTTATTCCAAACAATTAAAGTAGATGTTTATACATGCCAGATGTGAGATGGATGAGAAAGCAATTCAATATTTCCGCCAGCTATAATAGACCTATTAGCTCTTTGGTTTTGCCCCATTTCGTGACATCTGGAGTGAAGCAGGGGCATCTAAAGAGGGTCTGCTGTACATCATAATCCCATTTTACATTTTCAGGCGCTTTATTTTGTTAATGATCGTGTACATTTCAGATAGCCACATTCATTTAACCCAATCATGTACAATATTTATGCTGTGCTGGGTTGCCAGTTGGGTTGATTTTGTTAGAATATTCAATCAATTCCATGCGTGTTCAATAAAAAAGATCTGGATAACATAATAGCAATTTATTGAATACAAATGAATAGATGCTCTTATAGGCAGCTGATATTAACAGGGGGAGTCCTCATTTGGCCTCACCCCAAACATAGGTCCTCATTTTCTACAAATAGTCTGCACAACAATACAATCATAACTTTTCTCAACTGCACATTTTCTGTGTTTAGTTTTAACACCTTTCTGCTAACACAAAGTTTTTAGCTGCCCAGCTCAAGTTAATTTTAGACAATCAGGCTGGTGCATCACTATCAGCTCTATCTACTTCTGCAAAAATGCTTCATTAGTATGCAAAACATATCACACTCAACAGTCCAAGTTCAGTCAATACATGACCTTTAAACGACTAATACAAATAATTGTTTAATGAAAAGAAAAAGAGACAAAAATAATAAAAAAAATATGTTCCTTTTTCCCAACAAACAAAATGGTTGTTTAAGCAGAGTAAAACTGAATGGTCAACAAAAGTTGATTAACACTATTAAACAATAATTACACAATTAATATTAGGTTGCTGTAACAAAGCATTGGGTCAAATATGGACAAATCCAAGTGTAGAGTTAAAAAGTTTAATTTTATTCAATTGATAAAATTAACCCAACATATTGTTGGCCATATTCAACCCAATCTAAGGGCTCAAAACATAATGTATACAAAAAAAAAAAAAAAAAAAATTTAAAACAAATCCCAAACAACTAATAAATATCTTCAATAACCAATTCAAGTAGATGTTGATACATGCCAGGTGTGAGATGATAAGAATGCAATTCCCTATTTCCGCCAGGTATTATAGACCTATTATCTCTTCTGTTTTGCCCCATTTCTTGACATCTGGAGTGAAGCAGGGGCATCTAAAGAGGGTCTGCTGTACATCATAATCCCATTTTACATTTTCAGGGCCTTTAACTTGTTAATGATCGTGTACATTTCAGATAGCCACACTAATTACACAGAGCAGAGAGAAACCGCAGGTACCTTGTGAGCAGGCGGACGGATCTGGGTGTGAGCTAAAAGGCTGGCGTGCTACTGTAAGTGTCGTGAAGGAACTGATGGATGGCACCGAGATGGCACCGAGAATGCAAGGGCTTTCTGAAAGGCAGCAGTATCATTTACAGGGCCGTACCCGCGGGGGAATGGGAGAAGTAATAAGTGACGGCGGAAAAGTCTAATGGCGGGCAGTTCATTCAGCCACTGGGGGAAATTGAAGAGAGGGGGAGAATTAGATGAGTTTGCCGGTGCTCTGATGATCTCTGCGGACATGCACGCGAGTGGGAAGAAATGATAGATTTAAAGATAGGCCAGCAGCAGTGTGATTAACTCAGCAGTGAGCATGAGCAAAGTGCGTGAAAGACAACGTAAGTGGCATACGAGGCCCGGAAGAGAGGGAAGCACAATGGGGAGCACACAAAGGGCGACTGGAGAACATAGAAAGCAATGGATACCGAGTGAAAATCAGACAAATAAGATGATAAGGAAGAGAGAGAGAAAGAGAGTGAAACGACTGAGATCCAAGTCAGTAATTACCGCGCACAAAGAATCATACGGACTGCGTGATGTGGAGGGAGGCAGGCTGGGGAACGCACACATATGCTCACAGCCAGAGATATGAGTGAGAGACACTCATCCGTCAAAAGAAGAAGGAGGGGCCAAACACACCAGACAATAACAGAGACTCAAGTGTCGGTGGGTTTCAATAAATCAGCGAGAGATCGCCGGGGCAACAAAGATGACATTTGAAAGAAACAGAAAAAACAGAGGAAGCGGAGCGTGTTGAGTGCTTTGAAGTATGGAAATTCACAAATCAAGAGGGGACCAAAGGCAAATAAAAGAGGAGTCTATGTAAGCAATAGACAGGGTTTTCGATCTTGAGGAAAAGCAGATGCGTTGAGGTACGCCAATTAGCATGTACCTGTCGACTGGTGTCCACAAAGTACATTTATGCCACGTATAACATCTGAATTGCCAATGCAATTGATGAGCTAATTAATTGCAGGTGTGTCAAATTAAGTACTTATCGAGCTTGGTACTTTCCTACATGGCATAGTTCGTCTATACCAGAGATGCCCAAACTGGGCCCTGCAGGCCAAAGTTGGCCCATGGTAACCTTTGGTTTGTCCTACTTACTGTCACCAACAGACTTTGGTGAGCAAATCAAGGCAAAGGCAGATTTTGCTTGACTAGTGTATTCAGCATTTACTCCACTGTGTTTTTATTGCAATAAGTTATCATTTTGATGTTATACTGCATAAGTTAAAAGGATTTAAAGTAATGTTTTCTATTTATTTTAAAATATTATGAAGTAAATTAGGAAATTACGCATGGTAACTTTAATATTAATATTAACATAACTTTGTATTATTTTGGTATATTTACCTTCGACCCACGGCTCTCAATGATTGTTCTTCTCAATGATGGTTTTTGACCCCTCATATGAAAAAGTTTGGGCAACCCTGGTCTAAAAAAATGATTCTTATTTTTTCTAACCCAATTCCCCATGGTTGAGTTTTGCATTTGGACCAACCTTACTGGAAACTATACATTGCTTTCATTCCCTCTGACAAAACAACCCAGTTGTGGGTTACACACAGCATGCACACTTTTTGAGACATTTTCAAAAGAGAGTGAAGTGCTGCACTTTAGCAAAAAAAAAAAAAAAAGGGTTTGTGTATGTTAAATCCATTAAAGTCTACCCCGGGAATCAAGACTTTTATGGCTTAATAAAACAGAAATAATGTCCCCTAAAGAAATAGATGAAGTTGAAACCCAATACAAAGTTTTACATTGCTTTAAATAAATCCATATTTATTTTGGACTATTAAAGGGCACCTATGATGAAAATCATCTTTTGGGAGCTGTGTACAGGTATAATGTGTGTCCACAATCATATCGGGGCGATAGAAACACAATAAGTCTCTTTTATAAAATTTCCGGATGTTAAAATAGGATCCTAAGCCCTCCCATTTTAAGGCCCACCGCAACGTGACGTAGGAGTGAGGTTTTCCCGCCCACTTAATTGATTGACAGCTGCATATTAACATGTCTCTGTAGTAACGTGTATAATCATATTCACAAGACAGGATGTGTGCAAAGTAACTGGGATGAAAAGATCTGTTCACACATCAGTCATCATCAAATGTGATCAAGAATGAGTTTTACAGGTTTAAAACGTGAGATCTGCTTCATTCATGTCTGTCACTGTGCTGTTTATCTGATGCAGCCGAGGCGGAGATTGAGGCACACTCTGACAGGCACGTGGGAATGGTGGGCTGGGAGAACTAGCATTAAAAGCACAGGCAACATAAACAGCTACATTGTGTTCAGATCAGAAAATTCCAAAATTCTGAAAGAAATAATAATAAATAATCTGATAGGTATAATGAGATGAAACTTTACAGACACACTCTGGAGACACAAAAGACTCTTCTTAAATCTTGAAAAAGGGGTAAAATATGTGCCCTTTAGGCCATCACTATTTTAGGTGCCCAGTGTGTGATGTCAAATGAATGCATTCAATGAGCTATTGCCCTGCCTGCAGCTATTTTATCACAGCTCGAAAAGTAAAAAAAAATGAACAGTACGATGCCTTTGGTTTTAATTTGTCAACATCCATCTTCACAGCTGCATTAATTCATAACTAAAAAAACTGGGCACTTACTGACTGCAGTGAAACTTACCAATCGGCAAGTCTCTGTGAAATAAGCTTGAACGTTCTCCTTCAGTGACTGACAAGAATTGGCATGTTCACATCCTGTTGTTTCTCAGTGTGAATTTCACTCGATATCAGAAAGTGTTTAGACTCTTTGTGGAGAAACACTGATGGCATGGCATTTGGTTTTAGTGTACGATTATCAATCTCCACCTGTGCGCTCTTTCAGAATTAACAGCCTTAAAGAGACAGTTCAACCAAAGTGAAAAGTACATCATCATTTGCTCTCCCTCATGTAGTCTTACGTTTTTATGAGATTCTTAAAAAATGCTGGTTGCTGGAACCCATTGACTTCCATAGTAGTAAAACAAATTACTATGGAAGGCAATGGGTCCAAGCTACCAACAATTTTCAAAACATCTTCAACAGAAGATAGCAACCGAAATAGGTGTTGAGCAGGTGAAAAGTGAGTAAAGGGTGATAGTAAAAAGCGAAGACATACAGTGGTTGTACAATGAAACTGAAACATTGACCAATTTAGTTTTGGAGTTTTTTGCATACATCTGACTAGCCTGGTGGCCAATCTTCATTGATTACACTAGTAAAAGCAGAGAGTCCTAAAGTGGACAAATTGTTGGTGCGCATCCCCAAAGAAGTGTACAACCCAGACTGTTGCATGCCTAGAGTGAAGCATGAGGGTTGATCAGTCATGGTTTGGGCTGCAATATCATGGCATTCCCTAGGCACAATACTTGTGTTAGATGGGCACGTCACTGACAAGAACAACCAATCCATTCAGCAGGACCATGTGCACTCAATGATTTAAACATTGTATCCTGATAGCTGGGCTGTGTATCAGGATAATAATGCACTAATGGACCTTTTTCACAAGACTGTTATGACGCATTTAACAATCATGATAATCTAAAATCCTGTACAGATTTATTGTATGAACATTTATATGCATTTATGTATGTATTATATCATCTTTGCTTCAAATTACAAAAAACGAATGACCGCTTTTGTGTGTGGTGTTTTTTCTATGGGGCTGAGAGTAAACTTGATGTTAATCTCTCCTCTGGCTGCAGTCAATAGTTACACTATTTTATCCTCTTTTTCTGAAAGTCTTGACAACACCATTGTGGCATTTTACTTTCATTATTTTAGCAAATAGGATTGTACAAAATGTTTTTGTTATTCACTGTGCTCTAAGTTTACCCAACTAGGATGCTTTCTGCTGCTGAGACACCTGGAAATGTGAAAAGGGTCTATACACACAGCAAGGCTGGTGACAAAGTGGTTCGATGAACATGAAAGTGAACATGACTGTTTCCCATGGCCTGCACAGTCACCAGACCTCAATATTTTTGAGCTACTTTGAGGTGTTTTGTAGGAGTCAGGAAACGTTTTCCTCCACCCGTATCATGTAGTGACCTGGCTCAAAATCCCTCTGGCCACTGTGCAGAAATACTATCTGTCATGATGAATTGATGCTGTATTGGCTGCAAAAGGAGACCCTATACTATACTGTTGAGGTCTAAATCCAGGCATTTCACATTCATTGTCCAACCCTTGTACATCACTTCTCTTTTTGGTTTTGTTAATCTGAAAATTAAAAGCAAAAGCTGCTCAATATGGCTTTGTACCAATATTTTGTATTCCCAGTTGTGCTGAATTGACAACAGAGACAGATAAGAGTGATGCCATTTGAAAATAATGGCAGCCCTCATAGTCCAAAACATGCACAGTATAAAATGATGCTCTTTTTTCTTACATGTCTGTCATGGCTTTTTTTTTTTTTAATTTACATATTTTATTAAGAGACATAATTTAAATATATATTAAGGCATAGACATTTTGACATCCAGGGTTCTCTTTAAGTATTTACTGTGCTGTAAATAATTTTTTATGTAATGCAGGGAGAAGATGATGTTTCCTTTAATAGGAACGCCTTTCACCAAGCATTAATTAAACATGCTTTTCCCAATTTTATTCATTATAACGCAAAATTGAATTAACCTTTATGTTAAAACATGTTCTCAAAACACTGTACTGTTTGTTTAGGGACAATTTAGGGAGTCAGTTGCATTGTCTTTTTGCTACGAATGAAATACAAGATGATGAAGCGTGATCTGAAGTGCGCAGCTTCCTGCAGAACAAAAGCCCATCCCCGGCTCAGATTTCAGTCACAGGAATCGGAGAAAAGAGATAACAGACAGATTGTTGAATACACCTAAATAAACATTTTACTTTTAAATGTCAGGTTTTCATGTCTAAAATTATTGTTAAACAAGCTTAAATATACAGTGCTCAGCATATATGTGTACACCCTCACAAATCTATCTTTAAAACTCATATTTTTAATAGGAAGTTATACAATATTTTATTTGTGCAGATGCATTAGATTCAGGGCTTGACATTAAGTTTTTTGGATCACCAGCCACAGTGTTTGGAGCAACAGCCACATTCTGTTGTTGGGAAAATATATTTTATATGCATAAATTTGACTTTGATAGGCTAAAATTACTTGATTTAAATTATGTGTTGTTTCCACATGCCACTTTTTTTTATTTCACATGACTTTTTAGGGCTCAACTCCAATTCTTTTCTGGCTACATTAAACTAATTATTTCCTTGCCACAAATTTTAAATAATGTGTCAAAACAAGCTTAATATATCAATATACATGCACTTTTTATTCAACAAAATTTGTCTGAAAAAAAATGTAATTTTAATTTTAATTATTTAAATTTTTTTCTGATTTATGTAAAAATATACAAAAAATTCATCTTAAAATGGCTCAATTATATTAAGATCTGATGACTGTGCAGGCCATGTGAGATGTTCAAAGATCTCTTGAAAGCGACAAGACTGTGAATGCATGAGCGCCACGTTTTTTTCCAATATTTCAAAGAGAAACGATCGCACTTGTTGCGTTTCCAGGCAGAGTTGCTTTGCGCAAGGAAACGGGAGCACTCGCGCATTTAAAGTCAGCTGTGCCTCACTTACAACGTCAGTAAGCGAGAATTGCCTGTCTCACCGTGCGCCTGATCATCCTCTCGTTCAGCATTCACCTGCTTTCTTTTGCTCGCGCGAACAATTATCAATCATGAATGTTGATAAACGGTTTTAATCTATAATTCTAATCTTTACGGATGAGGCAGCTCAAGCATTTTTAAAAGTATTTTTAACCAGCCAAAGTGGCTAGTGGGGGTGTCTGTCTATGTGTTAATGTCAAGCCCTAATTAGATTAGTTAGTACTGAAGGCAAATCTGGAGCTTTTCTAACCAAATAACTTACGATAACACCCAAAAACTAGTACAGCCAAATTTATATGTTATAGAAAATTATTAAACACAAATTTAAAAAAGAGGAAAAGTTTAGTTTAATTTTTGTAGGTTGTAATTTTTCTTGCAATATTTTCCTTTAATTTTAATTTTTAATCTTTCAATTTTTAAATATGTTTGGTGACTAAATTATTAATTTAATAAATATATCTGTTTATAAAATCTGTTTTGTTTAAACACACCAAAATACATTGCCTATGTTTACTGAGAAATGGATACAAATATTCATTTTCAAAATGGCCTGCACTCAATTATGCTGAGCGCTGTATGTGATGTAGACTATTTAAAATTATGCCACACTACAATATGTAGATACTATGGATATATGGAAACTTTACATTCAAAATGACTACATTTTTATATATATTATTTAATGGTCAAATTTTGATTAATGCTATTAATAGTTCCTACTATAGAAGTCAATGGTTAAAGGTTGTCAACTTACTTTAAAATATCTTCTTTTTATGTTCAACAGAAGATTTAGAAACACTTGAGGGAGTGTAAATAGCATTTTTGGGTGAACTATCCATTTAAGGTGAAACAAAGGACACTGAGTAAAACATAATAATAACTGAAAACCAGTAACTATCCAAAAACAATATAAAAACACACTAATTAACAACAATTAGGAGCAATGTGACATATGGGAAATCTGTGACATATCAATAGTGGGTTCTCAGAGGTGTCGGCTCATGGTGGTGTAAATGTGCTGCACATTAAAGCAGATTTGCCTCAGCATATTAAAACAACACACTGTGCTTGAGGGAATTAAACTTCCTTTTGCCTTTTCGGGAGAAATGTATCTATTTTACACAAGCACAAATAGTAACCATAGCAACAGAACTGCAGGATGAGCTGTTCTTCTGTTCACTGTCGGTCATTCTCTTTTCACTGGTAACTTCCCAGAGTGCACCGGGGTATGGGACGTGTTCAATAATGCCCCCTTCCTCCCTTGACAGACCTCACGAATTCATTTTGACATGAAGGAATAAAAGCTGATGATTTTGTCATTTTGGAGAAACTGTACTTCATGACATCCAATCAAGATTTTATGACTGAAAGCAGAGCCTGTGAGTTTGGGAATACGAGTGGCAGTTTAATATTTCAACGGGTAAAAGGCTCCAAAACAGTACAACAAGTTGGGTTGGGAGGGAGTAAACAGAAAGATGTGATTCGATCGAAGAGTAAATCAAAAATACTGCCATAGACAGAAAAGGAAATGTGAATACAGCAGAATGATTAATCATCAGCACCAAATGTGTTGGAAACCCTTTTGGAGCCGTGGAGTTTCGAATAAATCAGTTGTCATGCTGCCTCTAAAAACTGCTATGAAATAAGTAATAGACAGGTGTATGTGTGTGTAAGTCTAGAGGAAATACTTGCATCAGACCTGAAAAGAATCACGAGAGAGAACAAGTGGGTTCTTTTGGCCTAAGGAGTCTGAGAGGTTGAAGATCCTCAGAGAACCGCTGATTACTTCTTTGGTTGGTCTGCTCAATCACATCACCTCTGATGATTGAACTGAGAGCAGATTGGGCTCTATGGGGTTCCCTTTCCATTTTACTTAACATCTAGATGTTTCCTATTAAAACATCCATGGGGAAATGGTTTGGACCACCTCCTCAAACAGTTTTTTTCTAATTAGGTTAAAGATCCCATGAAATTAAAATAAGGTTTTTTAGATGTTAGTATCAGTATGGTTCATTTTTAAGATATATACACTACCTGATCAAAGTCTTGTCGCCTATCCAAGTTTAAGGAACAACAAATAATAACTTGACTTCTAGTTGATCATTTAGTATCAGAAGTGGCTTATATGAAAGGCAAAGGCCTCTAGATTACACTTATTTTACCAAAATAAAATATGATCACCGCTTGAATTATTTAATTAGGACAGTGTGGTCTGACTTTGCTTGGACAAAAGTATTTTCACTTAACAGAAATAATGTACAGTATAGAATATAAAGTCATGGTGCAATGGACAAAGAATTAATATTGTGTATGACTCCCATGAGCTTGGAGGACTGCATCCATACATCTCTGCAATGACTCAAATAAATTATTAATAAAGTCATATGGAATGGCAAAGAAAGTGTTCCTGCAGGACTCCCAAAGTTTATCAAGATTCTTTGGATTCATCTTCAATGCCTCCTCCTTCATCTTACCCCAGACATGCTCAATAATGTTCATACTAGTGACTGGGATGGCCAATCCCGGAGTACCCTGACCTTCTTTGCTTTCAGGAACTTTAATGTGGAGGCTGAAGTATGAGAAAGAGTACTATCCTGCGAAGAATTTGCCCCCTCCTGTGGTTTGGAATGTACTGGGCAGCACAAATGTCTTGATACCAGACTGTTGATGTTGCCATCCACTCTGCAGATGTCTTGCACGTGCCTATACTGAACGTAACCCTAAACCATGATTTTCCCTTCACCAAACTTGACTGATTTCTGTGAGAATCTCGGGCCCATCCAGGTTCCAACAGGTCTTCTGCAGTATTTGTGATGTTTGGGATGCAGTTTAACAGATGATTCATCGGAACATCTACGTTTTGTCGCTTTCCTTTGCCTTGTTCGCTTATTTAACAGCGGTCGCCACAGCGGATTGTAATGTAATGTAATGTGTGTATTTATATGTCGCATTTACTGAGTCTGGCCATACACCCAAAGCACATCACATCATGAAAGAGGGTCTCTCCAGACCACCACCAGTGTGGGACAGGGATAGAGCCAATTCGGTGGATGGGGATGATTGGGGGCCATGATGGGTAAGGGTCAGTGGAGGGAATTTGGCCAAGACACCGGGGTTACACCCCAACTCTTTACGAGAAGTGCCATGGGTTTTTTATGAGCACAAAGAGTCCGGATTTCGGTTTAATGTCTCATCCGAAAGACGTCACTCACTGACAGTATAGTGTCCTCTTCACATTATTGGGGTGTTAGGACTTACACAGACCACAGGTTAAGAGCTGAACAGGTTAAATAACGTTTGTTTTAGTATTTTTCAATCAAAGTCTGAACATCAGTTTGACAGCTTCAGCCACAATAACCACAATTTCTTAAACATGCCCCTTTTATCATTAGTTTGTTTTGAGAGAATGATGTGCAAATCAATATTTCGTTTTAGTTGGAAGTGAAACAAGTGAAGTGGCAACACGAGGCAATTTAATCATAACTCCATGTTAAAACAGCTGCCATAACATTATTTATCAATATGTGGCACTTTTTGGATTCCCGGAAGCTATAGAAATTAAAAATGTCTATATACACCACACATTCACATTCTCATAGCTGAGTCTTCTTTCTTCACAAACATTACGATGCGTGTTTTCCCATGTTTTTTAATTCTTGCCTTGTTCCCGTTTTGATCCTTTGCTGCCTAGCCTGACCTCTCGCCTGTATTTTTGACCACATTTATTGGGCTACCCTTGTGCAACTATTTTGCTCCTGTTTTTGACCACTGCCTATACGACCTTGCCTTTAATAAACTGCATGTGAATCCGAACGTCAGCGTCTGCTTCATAACATCAACATACTGAAATGTGATCATTTTTATACATTTTATAATCTCACAAAATAATAAAACATAAATAAAAAAAAATAAAAAAAATTAAATAAAACAGTTTAGAGAATGTAAGTTTTATAAATATATATATATATATATATATATATATATATATATATATATATATATATATATATATATATATATATATTGTGTTTAAAGTGTGTAGGATTGCAACTAGTGATTCAAGGTATGTAATAGTGTAAGTTTAGTTTTCCTGTGCCACAATAAATAAATATCTGATTATGCAATAAAAGCAATTTGCATTAATTCCTCAAGTTACCAATGTCTCACACACAATGATAGAGTAATGTTTCATTTATAATTACCACTGACAAAAAAAACAAGACAGAAGAATATCACCAGCAAACCTTGAAATGGCTTCTCTGCAGAGAAAACACTGCAATCAAATATTCCTGTCACTATCAGTTGATGGAGGATCTAGTGTACAAAAAAAGCTCATTTTGATGATGCTGGAAATATGTATTGATAGAAATAAGCCAATGTGAGTCATTTTAAAATTATCTGCTTTTATTCAATCCTTCCAAGCTCCAAAAAGCAATGAAATATGCTTTATTTTATTCTTATGTAATTTTTATTTCACAATTAGTTTTAGGCTATTACATCTAGGCATAGGCCGGTATAAGATTCTGACGGTATGATAACCTAGGAAAAAGGTTTTAAATTTTACAGTTTGACGGTTTTGTGCTTACTGCTCTCAAAGCTGTCTTTTTTAAATGTTTAGGTAAAAAAACAAAACATTTTCCCCTTTGAACAAAATACATTTTATTTTGAGAAACATTTATACTATTTTGAAACAGTAAACATTCATTCATTCATTTTCTTTTTGACTTAGTCCCTTTATTAATCTGGGGTCGCCACAGCGGAATGAACCGCCAACTTATCCAGCATTTGTTTTACGCAACGTATGCCCTTCCAGCTGCAACCCATCTCTGGGAAACATCCATACACATTTATTTACACACATACACTACGGACAATTTAACCTACCCAATTCACATGTACCACATGTCTTTGAACTGTAGGGGAAACCTGGAGGAAACTCATGCAAACGCAGGGAGAACATGCAAACTCCACACAGAAAACGATTATTTTTAGTTTTTTAATTTTAATGTAGCATATATTGTCCTGTCTCTTAAATTGTTTATTATTGTTGCCATCTTTGTGAAGCAACATTCATGTTGTTTTAATGCTATACAAACAGTGGTGTAAAGTAACAAATTACAAATACTCAGATAACTGTAATTCAGTCATTTTTTCAGGAATAATAATTTGCTTGGTAGTTTTAAAAGTGTGTACTTTAACTTTCCCTTAAAGCACATTTTTAGTGCTGTATTGGTACTTTTACTTCACTAGTTTTCTTCAACCTGCAGTCACTACTTTATTTCTTTCTTGTCTATGATTGGCTAAAGTACAAAAATCTGTCCTGTGATTCCTGTCCAATCAAATCACACATAGAAAGTACATCGCATCAGAATGAACTACCTCAAGACATGGACGCTTTATAAATGCAGAAAACCTTTTGAAAGCATTAAAAATGTCCAAGAACGTGTCCAAATCTTTCCATGCATTGACCAAGAATGCTGACCACGTAATGACTAAAATCACCAAACAACCTTAAACAATTACTTAATGGAATGAATGAAGAAATGAAGGAAGGAATAACGAATGGAAGGAAGGACCATACGAATGAAGGAAAGATTCAAGGAAGGACTGAACAAACTAAGAAACAAAAGAATGAATTAACAAATGAATAAATGAACAAAGAACCAAATGAAGGAAGCAACAAAAGAATAAAGGAATGAATGAATGAGTGAACGAATGAAGAGAGGAACGAAGGAACAAAAGAATGAAGGAATTTAGGAATGAGTGAACGAATGAAGAAAGGAACAAAGGAAGGAACAAAAGAAGAAAGGAATGCATGAATGAGTGAACGAATAAAGAGAGGAACAACTGAAGGAACAAATGAATGAATGAAGAGAGGAACGAATAAAGAAACAAATGAATGAATAAATGAATGAACGAATGAAGAGAGGAATGAAGGAAAGAAAAAATTAATGAAGGAACGAATGAATGAGTGAACGAAGGAGGGAACAAATGAATGAAGGAACAAATGAATGAGTGAACTAATGAAGAGAGGAATGAAGGAATGAACAAAAGAATGAAGGAATGAATGAACTAATGAAGAGAGGAATGAAGAAAAGAATAAATGAATGCAGGAACGAACAAACAAACGAACAAGGAATGGAAGGATGGATCAAATGAAGGAAGGAAAGATTCAAGGAAGCACTAAACAAACTGAGGTACAAAGAAAGGAATAAATGTATGAATGGATAAATGAACAAAGAATCAACTGAAGGGAGAAACAAAAGAATGAAGTATTGAATGAATGAGTGAACAAAAGAAGAGAGGAACGAAGGAAGGAACAAATGAAGGAGCGAACAAATGAATGAAGAACAGAACATACAAACAATGGAAGGAAGAAAGGAAGGAGCCAACAAGTGGGCGAATTAATGAACGAATGAATTTAGGAAGGTCCATAAATGCACTACAGAATGTTACGTTTACACATGCCTGCACAATCTTCATATAAACACATCCACTTTTCACGGTGTAATACTCACTACTCACTATTCTTGAGTGCTTTTAAGAGGGCTACTTTTTACTCATACATTGATTAATATTTATAACAAATACTCAACTTGCACTACATTTTTGGGCAAGTAATGGTACTTTTACTTGAGTATGATTTTTCAGTACTCTTTCCACCACTGTATTTAAAAAAAGTTGGCCTTGACCTTAATTGTTCCAAACCAGTTTGAGTTTTTTTTTTTTTCTTTTGAAAACAAAAGAAGGTCTTTTAAACCTGTAACCTCCGACTTTCATTGAAGTTGTTTTCCATACTATATATGTAAATTGTTACAAATTTCCAAAATTCTTCTACATATTTGTAGAAGAGTGAGTAAATGATATTCATTTTAGGTGAACTATCCCTACAACCTTGAACCCTTAATAATCCTTTATACAGATAAGTTTGGCATGAAGGGCATGAACTTCATCATCTTTAAGACCGTCACACGGAAAAACATGAGGCATTAGTGTATCAGCAAGCATGCAGCTGTGGTTGAGGTTGATCTAAGTTTAGCCCCAGGCTCAGTGGAACAGATGACAAGGAGGGGGTCCTTTGGACTCAAAACCGTATATTACTTAAGCTTAATAAATGCAGACTGAGGGCAAGGCACCCTGCACAGTGCTCCCATTAAAGCAATGCTTAAAAAGTAAAAGATTTTGTCTCTGCAACGAAGTCCCCTCCACCACCTCAATGATGTGACCATACATGCAAATTGCTCATTATCATTCGTGTCTTCTCAAATGCCTGCAGCAATACATGCGCAAACTCAAATGCACCGTACATACACATACACACCATCTCATCCATCCATACGTGAAATGGCTGTTAACTACCAAAAGCAACTTTTAGAAAAAAAATACCAAATAGGAAAATGCATTTAAATTCACTGGGAAAAAAATGTATTTGATTTTTTTTTTTTTTTTTAGGTAAGTGGTTGCAAAAGAATTTATATGAGCTGAATTTTAACAAACAAATAAAATTTGGTAATGTTTAACATAATTTGTTTGTTTAAATTCGGCCCATATAAATTGTTGGAAACCACTTACTTTCAAAAAATAAGTAATCCAATGATTTATTTTTTTCAGTGTAGATGTGCGTAGTCGCCAAAATTTCTTTTTACACATAAAACTAAATCAGGATCAAATCAGATTTCGCTTGAACTGATCTTTATCCAATAAACATACTCAGTGTGTGTGTGTGTGTGTGCGCGTATGTGTGTGTGTGTGTGTGTGTGTGTGTGTGTGTGTGTGTGTGAATTTACATTGTAAAGTTATTAAGCATAATCTCTTTGAGATTATA
Source organism: Danio rerio (assembly GCF_052040795.2). Taxonomy (NCBI): domain Eukaryota; kingdom Metazoa; phylum Chordata; class Actinopteri; order Cypriniformes; family Danionidae; genus Danio; species Danio rerio. The sequence continues at coordinate 46,421,929 of NC_141023.1, read as the reverse complement.
CAGTACTTAGAATAATTGAGTACACTCCATTTTAAAATAAATATTTTATTTTGGTGCATTTAACAGATTTATTAAACAGATATATTTATTAAATAATATTTTATTTACAGAGCATCTTTACAAACTGAAATATAATACAATTAAATTCAATCAAAATATTGCAAAAAAAAAAAATTACAAGCTACAAAATGTCAACCAAATTTTTCATTTTTTTGCTTTTGATTTTTCCTCCATTTAAAATTTGTATTTAATATTTTTCTATAACAAATAATTTTGGCTATACTAGTTTTTTGACCGTTAACGTAAGTTATTTTGCAAGATTAGCTCCAGATTTGGCTTCAGTACTCACTAATCTAACATATATGCACAAATATATTATTGTATAGCTTCCTATTCAAAATATGAATTTAAAAGATAGATTTGAGAGGGGTGTACTTATATATGCTAAACACTGAACATGAAAATAGACTTATTGTCACAACATATACTGGAGAACCTAGTGAGACCTATCTTTGCTGGCAGATCATGTTACGAAATGTAATTAAAAGAATAAAGGGTCACAGTTGATACAGACAACACACAGTTCTGAGAAGTTCTGTCTGTGTGTGTGTGTGTGTCATTTGCATCTTCATGGAAATATATTTTTGGATGTTCTATTGACTGTTATATTAATAACACACAGTGAATAAATAATAACGTACACTTTTTTTCAGTTTATTCATGACAATTTTCATTTGTATAATGTTATTATCATTAGCAGTCATATTTATTATCTGAATATTTATATTTGTTTTAACAAAAACAAGTTTAGATTTGTCCACCTGTCAGGTTTTGGTGACGTATGCATCACCATATGGGGCATAAGAATAGGACGTGTGTTTGGATATAACTCAGTTTTTTGACTACACTTTGTTATTATTGTTTATTTATTCATTTGCTGGAAATTAGAACTGATTTTAGAAATAGTTTTGAAACAAATCTTTGTGCTTAACAAACGAAAATAATTATGTAGGCTAGTGGATGTCCTCAGTGGAGTGCGTACAACACCGTTTCCTTATCCACGAAAGTAAAGGAGTAAAGTGTAAAAGTAAAGTAAAGAGAAAGTAAAGAGGCCAGAGAGTTCTTTATCCTCGCACTGCTGATGGTCTGTTTAACTGTTTTCTCGCTAGTGAAGCGTTCAGTTTTTCCACTTACAAAGTCCACCATGTTAGACTTTGCACCTAGATCATTAAAATAGAGCCCAATTTGTTTGTTTAAAAACAGCCCATATAAATAGTTCGTAACCATTTACCCTAAAAAATTGTAAATTATATTATTATTATTAGTAGTACTATTATTATATGAGATATTTTTGGAAAGTTATGTTTGCATCATCAAAAAAGTTTATGCCGTTTGAAAACATTTTTTATACCAGAACATTAGATACATGTATTTTTATCTGCGTTGATTTGCGATAATACTAATTTGTTTATTGTTGTTGTTATACATACACTAGATGTTTTTCGTTACAGACATGCAAGCTGTAAAATAAACCAAAGTTAAAGGGATAGTTTAGAAAATTTTGTTAATAATTACTTGCCTCAATTACTCATGTTGTTCCAAACTCCTGAGACCATCTTCAGAACACAAATTAAGATATTTTCGGAGAAATCTTTGAGCTCCCTCATCCTCCATAGACTGCAATAGTCCTGACTAATTAAAAAAAAAAAAAAAAAGCATCCTCAAAACAGACCATATACCTTCAGTGGTTCAATTGGAATATCATCAAGCTATAAGGATACTTTTGTGCACACATAAAACAAAAATAATGACTTTATTCAGCAGTTTCTTTTCCTCATTGTCAGTACATTGTGCGCCTTTGCAAGTACTGAGCACTGATGCACAGTATACACCCCCCACACCCAGAAGCTCACGCAAGAGATAAAGGACAGGCACATCTAAGGAAATGCAACCACAAAACGTGTGCCCTAAACTGACACGTGTGGCCTAAACTGAGGAGAAGAAACTGTTGAATAAAGTCATTGTTTTTGATTTATGTGTGCACAAAAGTATTCTCTTAGCTTGATAATATTCTCATTCTTATTCTCATTGAACCACTGAAGCCATATGGTCTGTATTGAGGATGATTTTTTTGTATTTTTCTCGAGGCAGGAACTTTGCTGTCTATGGAGGATGAGGGAGCTCTTAGATTTCATCTAAAATAATACATATAATGAGGATGAGTCATTAATCACATTTTTGGGTGAACTAACTACGTATGCTTCTCCCACATATGACTGTGTATACAATTTGGGACTCAAAAATTGTAATAGGATCTAAACCATGAATCTTGCTGCATCCCTATTAGGCAAGGTAAGGCAAGTTTATTTATATAGCACATTTCATACACAATGGCAATTCAAAGTGCTTTACATAAACAAGAATAAAAGAAACAAGTAAAATAAAAATAAAAACAAATAATAAAAATGCGTAAAAACAAAACAAAATATAAAAACAAGTAAAATGTGATATAAAAGAATGAAGAAGAAGAGAAAAACATGATAGTGCAATCTGTCGGACGCTGCACAGTGCTCATTCAGTAAAGGCACAGCTAAACAGATGTGTTTTCAGTCTTGATTTGAATGTGCCTAATGTTGGAGCACATCTGATAATTTCTGGAAGCTGATTCCAGCAGTGAGGGGCATAGTGGTTGAAAGCTGATTCACCCTGCTTTGACTGAACTCTTGGAACTTCTAGTTTAAATGATCCTAATGATCTGAGTGATCTGTTAGGTTTGTATTCAGTGAGCATATCTGTGATGTATTTAGGTCCTAGGCCATTTAGTGATTTATAGACCAGTAATAATACTTTAAAATCTATTCTGAATGTAACTGGCAGCCAGTGTAAAGACCTGAGGACAGGTGTGATGTGCTCTGATTTTCTGGTTCTGGTTAGAATTCTGGCTGCAGCGTTCTGGATGAGCTGCAACTGTCTGACTGTCTTTTTAGGAAGACCAGTGAGGAGTCCATTACAGTAATCCACCCTGCTGCTGATAAAAGCATGAACAAGTTTCTCTAAGTCTTCACTAGAAACAAAGCATCTGATTCTTGCAATGTTTTTGAGATGATAGTATGCTGATTTAGTTACACTCAAAAAAATAGCTCATTACGTTAACTCAATTTAATTGTGTGCAGGTTTTCCATCCAATAAGTATGCGTAGCCCTAACCAAAATAAAGTTCATTTACATAACGAAAAGTAATTGAGTTAGTCCAACTCAATTTTATCAAATATAGTCAAGCAAATAAAAATTCATTAAATTACTATAACTGATTTACATTCGTTCAACTAAATATAAATTAATTGGAAATATTTATTTTTCATTTGATCCCGTTACTACACACACTCAAAAAATAGCTCATTAGGTTAACTCAATTTAATTGTGCGCAGGTTTTCCATCCAATAAGTATGCGTAACCCTAACCAAAAGATCATTTACATAACGAAAAATAATTGAGTTAGTCCAACTCAATTTTATCAAATATAGCCAAGCAAATAAAAATTTATTAAATTAATATAACTGATTTACATTCGTTCAACTAAATATAAATTAATTAATTGGAAATATTTATTTTTCATTTGATCCCGTTATTACACACACACGCCAAACAGATTGTATCTTTTTTTTTATTATTGGAAAAACTTTTAGAAACACTTTAACAGATCTTGCATCTGGTGTGAAGTAAATGTATCCCATGTTTTCCAAAGCATCAAACACATTAAGGGAGTAGAGGCATCAGCAAATGATGCAAAATGTAAACATTCCAATAAATCTGAATCCTGCTTGATCAACATTCAACTTAATTATAACATGGATTAAAGGCACAATTTATATATATATATATATATATATATATATATATATATATATATATATATATATATATACGTTGAACAATAGAGGCTGAAACTAGTGCTTGTTTTACTTGACTAATTTGAATTGTAACAGACAGTTTTTAGTATCTGTCAGACCTTAAAACCAGAAGATATAAAACCAGTCTTGTATGTTAACGATGCACAAATAAATAAATGAAATTATACCTAAAACAGAGCACATTTATTAAAATGTGAAGCAGCAAACTTTGTAACGTTTCTTAAAAGGGCATAACCTGAGAACAATAATATGAAAAATGACTGGCTACTCGAGAGGTACAGCATTTTTAATCTGTGTAGTACAAATGGTTAATTCAAACAAAAACACAATTTAAAAAAAAGGCTGTGGGGACCAAATTTGGACAATAGGAGGGTGAAAACAGACCAAGACAGTTTGATTATAACAAGGAGACCCATTGTCACCAAAACTAGAACAATTTCTGAACAAGTGATTTGCTCTGGCCAGTCATAATTCAATTATCTAAACGTCAAAAATTCAGAAAAAAAAAAAAAAAAACAAAGCATTAGGTCAAGTCCATTTTAACAAGTGTTGCATCAAGTAATTACCTGACAGGTATGAGAGTAATGGAGACACTTGTTGAAATTATACTGTACATGAATGAGCCATGATGTGCAGATGTTGGCATCCCAAAAATAATAAATAAATATATAAAAAAGTTGCATTGGGAAATCCAAACTTAAAACCTCATCAACCATTAGTTTGTTAGGGGTATCAATTATCACACCAAGTCACTCCATCACCCTGGCTTCATAGAAAACATTTATCATAAAAACATTATTTTGCATTTGTATGTCCAATTTTTTTTTTTTTTTACTTGTCCACATGCTTCCTTTTTGTAGCTTAGCCACAATGTAAAATGTCACATGGAAAACATCCATGAGTTCAGTGTTGTTAGTTTAGTAGATGAAAGATGGCAGAAGATTGAAAAGACAAATGAATCCCAAATACGAAAAGCGTAAAGAAACTTCATTTATTTGTCATCTGGTGTTCACTTTAAGAAAACAATTTGATTTTCAGCTGCTGTATCTTTGGATTGAGCTTGTGTCCATCCAGTCATTATGATTTTCTTGATGAACTCAAAGGTGTACTTGAGGTTTTCTGGAAATCTCAGATCAAGGGCAGCAAAACAAAACCCATGATGACACTGCCAACGTTGGTCAGAACTTTAATGCCTTCGATCACAATTCCCACATCCTGTGGCTCCCCGTTGACATAACTTCGGATTATGTAAATCCCCATGACTGTGCTTGAGATGCCCCTCTCCACATCATCAGTGCCAGAGGCCTGAAAAGACAGATCATATGCAATGATAAATAATCTGTGTGCATTTGTGAAATTTATAGAAGTCACAACATTTGTGAATCTGTGTGCATCTATTTACACTGACAGATATACAGTTTCATATTTGTGTGCCATGGGAGAAATAACAGAATAAAACTACAGTTACACTGTAGTTTCACTGTTAGAGACTACATGAGAAACAATCAAACTTACCAAATATGCCTTAAAGAATGAATCAGGATCTTCAGACCATTAAATTGATTGATAGATAAAATACATTGACTCAAATAGTCAGACGTTAATTCAATTGAGGTAAAGTTGGTTTTATATTTGCACATTCCTTCATTTAACGTTCCCTATATTATCTACTACGCTAATTTGAATATTGGGTCTGAAATCACAAGTAAATATGACTTGAAAACAACATTAGCACTATTTAATTGACAAAAAAAATTGTCCTTTGATAGTCATTGGCTGCTAATATGATTTCACTATTTAGAGCTTGCAAATAACACCTTTCTGAAATGATAGCAAGGAAAAAGTCTGAATGTGCGAATATTTAACCAACTTTGCCTCAATGTTGATTCAACATCACCCCGAGGACAAAAAATATTAAATCAACGTCGGAACATTATGATAAAAAACGTTAATGTTAACTCTGTCAGTCTATTTTCTCCTGCATGATGAGCGACTGGCTAGCCAGCTAACGTTAGCCGTCAACTTTACTAAAAACCGAAGCAAACCTTTATCACGCTTGTTACACACGGTCGAGAACATAACATGCATTCATAGCGAGGTACTCGCTGAAAAAGAAACGAATACTCACCAAAAAATGACTTCTTGTAATCGGGAGCGTCTCATCAACTCGTCTGCAGCCACAGGTGGAAAATGGTGGACGGAGAAACGCAATGCAGGTGGCAGTGAAAATGCACGGTCTCACGCATGCGCAAAACGGGGTCACTTTATTGAACTCATTTGATTTGGATTAATAAAGATTATAGGTGAAACGACTAATACATTTTACGTTACATTAATTAAATGTAAATTAATATTTTAAAAATCAAAATATTTAAATAATGGGAACAGTATTTATTTGTGTCACATCTAAGAAGGGCTTGAATCATTTTTTTGAGTGTATATAGACTTGCCTTGCTGTAAGCATTTAAGAAATAAATAGCAGTCAATGTCTTTCCAGTCAATCCATTACTCAAAAACCCTAATATGTTCAGTACTGCGAGTTCTTGTGATCCGTTCTAGCCTTCCTGATGAGTGTGATGAGAAAGTTGAGCAGGCAGACATGGACATTTCACTCTGCTTCTTGTGGCATCACATCAGCAGAGCCACACACACACACACACACACACACACACAAACACACACACACACACACACACTCACAGGCAGCTTTCTCTGTCTCTCGCTTTGTATTTCTCGAATTGTGCCGACCGCCCACAGTAGAAGCAGGACAGTCCGAGCCAGCGCTGCTGCACTAATTCTTGGATTGGCTGCGAGCGTGTCCTGGGGAAGGGAATACAAATCAGGCTTTACTATACAGTCAGGCCGAGCTGGACTGTTTCCCAGGAGCCTGCCGTGCTGGCCGTCTGTAGCCTAGGCAAAGGTTGACAGGACGGAAACCGGCCTTTGAGCTCTCGGCCTCCCTTGGGGCTTATGGCCCTCACAGAAGTGGATTATTACAGTAATAATCACCCAATTTGGTGAGGCGCCACTCAACAGAATGGCACATTTTGCCTCTTCCAGCAGCACTATAACATCAGTCTGTATATGTGCATTTATATACCAGCACAGCATGCAACACCCACACTTATCCTTGAGGGTAAAAACAGTGTATTGTGCGCTACACCAGATCAGGCAAACCCACAGAATCGACAAGCTGACAAATGTGTTTCTGTGTATTAAACTAATTCTTGATGATGATTTTTTTATAACAGCACTACAAAGCCAGAGTTATGGTCGTGCAAAGTCACAGAAATATAGTTCTTCTTCTCTTTCTGAGCACACTTTGTGGCTTTTTATTACATTCATTCATTTTCTTTTTGGCTTAGTCCCTTTAATAATCAGGGGTCGCCACAGCAGAATGAACCTCTAACTTATCAAGCAATTGTTTTACACTGTGGAGCACCCAGAGGAAAGCCACGCCAACACGGGGAGAACATGCAAACTCCCAGCTGATGCTTGAACCAGTGGCTTTCTTGCTTTGAGGCAACAGTGCTACCCACTGTGCCACCATTTGTATTACATCATTTAACTTAATACAATCTTCAATGTGTCATGAACTGCATTTTTTTACATTTATTTGATGTTTTCATCAATGTTAGCAAAATTGCTCTTTTACAGGGGTGTGACGAAATCTCGAGTGACGACATCTTGTGAGACTAAATTGCAATAATGTTTTTTGTTGAGGTGAAAAGTTTTCTCGTGAGTTGTGATGTTATGATGGAGCATGAGGGTGAAATTAGCATTGAAGATTGGACGAAGGACTGGGTTTAAACCTGCAAATCAAGTGCTTTGCTTGATGCGTAGTTGCGTGTCACTCGTTAACTTGAGTAGGGTATGTCTGCGGACTGATAGACGGGGGCATAACAGGAAGAGGCTCAACTTGTAGTACGTTAGAGGCGTAACTTAAAGTTATGGAGACCCACACCTACTCCACACCTAAAACCCAACCATCAAAGTTATTAACGTCTATACCTACAACACCTCTAAACCTAATCATCGCTATTAACGTCTACACCTTCCCCAATACTAAACCCAACCACCATAGTTATTAACGTCTACACCTTCCCCAACACTAAACCTAAACCTAAATACGTTAAATTCAGCGTTAAATTACAGAAATTTACACTAAAATAACAAAAGTTAAATTACAGCAATTTCTTTCTATGTAAATTTCCTGTAAATTTCTGTAATTTAACGTTTGTTATTTTATGGTAAATTTCTGTAATTTCAAGATCGTTATTTTAAGTTTTTTTTTTTTTTTTCACCAACCCAGCTGCCGGAAAAAATTACAGTTAACTACAGTTAACTACAAGTTACACTTTGTTTGCTTGGGCGGGTATGACATAACCACTTTCAAAGGTTGGCGCATCCAAAAGCAAAGTCTTCTACAACTGCCACCACACAAATTAACCTTGCGATGGAATAATATTTTAGATTTGCTAGATTAGTGGCAACGCAGTGGCGCAGTAGGTAGTGCTGCCACCTCACAGCAAGAAGGTCACTGGTTCGAGCCTCGGCTGGGTCAGTTGGAGTTTCTGAGTGGAGTTTGCATGTTCTCCCGGCATTCGCGGGGGTTTTCTCCGGGTGCTCCGGTTTCCCCCACAGTCCAAAGACATGCGGTACAGGTGAATTGGGTCAGCTAAATTGTCCGTAGTGTATGAGTGTGTGTGAATGAGTGTGTGTGGATGTTTCCCAGAGATGGGTTACGGCAGGAAGGGCATCCACTGCGTAAAAACGTGCTGGAAAAGTTGATGGTTCATTCTGCTGTGCTGACCCCAGATAAATAAAGAGACTAAACCGAAAAGAAAATGAATGATGAATGAATGAATATGCTTAAAGCCAGAATCGTCATAAACACAAATTAAACTAAGTTGTGAAATATTCTTATTTTAATCTCCTCTCGTTCTCATGAATCCCATGCTCATGTCTCATCTCCTCGAGTAAATGTCTCATCACACCTTTTTTATTCTGTTTTTGATGCTCTTTTTGAAAGTAGTCTAAATGCCCACTGATATGATTAGGTAAATTTTGCATATTAAAATAGCTGATGATGAACAACTTAGTGACATTTGGATTTAAACAATGCTGAATATACAATATGTAGCAAACAAGGCAATAGTGATACTTAGTCAAATCTTTTACTGTAACTTGTGTGATTTGTGACTATACTATTGGATAGCTAGAATTAGGCCTGCACAATATGTTGTTTCAGCATCAATAATGCAATGTGATTGTTCGCAAAAGTCAAATTGCAGGATATATGGAATTGTTGAGTTTGTATTATAATCGATCACTTGTTTGTGTTTTTGATGCCTGTGATTGTATAATGATAATCATTCAGGTATAAGAAATATTGTACCGTTTGTGACCTTACGATGATTAATTTTATTGATTTTTTGTTATTTTAATCATTCATTTACTGTACTTGAATTCTGTTAAATGATAAAACACTTTATTTCAATTGTATCTTTTTCTTGATTGTATTTATAGATTGTTATGCAGAAAAATACTCACAACACATGCAAATACTGAAATACACTGCAAATAGCACACACCACAACGAAAATGCGTCGGGGAACCCCAAAAAATGTTTAAGATTGTTTATTAGATTTTATAGAGATGCATTCCCACTGCAGAATCATCCCAATTTATCTAACGTCATAAATTCTTTCCAAATAGAGATATTAAGTTATCAAGTGAAATTGTATTCGTATCACAATATATATCGCAAAATAAAAAAATCACAATGTTAGATTTTCCCAATATCGTGTAGCCCTAGAACTGCATCATCTTTTATATCCAGTCTCTCTAAAAAGCCTGTCAAACTGTGTTGTGTTTTTCATAATATGAAGCAAAGGAGAAAACTCTGTCTTGCTGATGCGATCTGGAACAATCTTTCCGAATATTGTACGCCATGTCTACAGCAGAAGTGAGAGAAATGAAACATTATTGTCTACACTGGATGGAATGACAAACCTTTGACTGTTAACTGATGCACTGCTCTTCAAGTCCAACATGTTCCAAGTGCTTAAGCTACAACTGAGATGAAGGAGAAATGGATTTGCAAGACAGACATCCAAACAATGGTCACATCCAGCTTAGATTACAACTTCTTGTAATCCTCTTTTAAGTGGGTGTTGATCTTTTACAGAGTTTTCTTGCTCTATGATGTCATACTGATACAAAAAAATATTTTTAAAAAACGTTGTTTTGGCAAATTGGTTTCAATAAAGGCTGTTTATGTTAATGATAACTATTTATAGGACAGTTTTAAAGTACAAGGACTGTTATATGTCAAAGGATCAAGGGGATTTAAATTCTCATTTCATAACCTCATTAAAAATGTATTTTCACAGTAATGGCACAGAAATAACCTTTGCTATCACATATCTTAATTATTTAGATCAGGGGTACCCAAACTTTTTCTTATGACGGGCCAAAAACCAAACTTGATTGAGGGTGGTGGGCTGGAAGTAAATATAGGGTAATTTCCTAGTTTATTTAATAATATTAAAAATGACTAGAAAACATTGCTTTATATTAACTATTACAGCATATATATATTTTTACATTTTAATGAACTTATTACAGTAAAAACAAAATAATCTAATTTAAAACAGAATTATACTAGCTTTTGCCTTAATTTGCTCGTCGATGTCTTCTGCATAGTCTTCTATGTGTGACAATATTTACATTTTTAAAAAAGCAGAATCATTTACAACCTGTAATTGAAACATTTAATTTTAGTCTGCTTTTTTGTAGCTAAAAAGGATGTGTCAAATTTGAAATGGCAATCTGTGTTAAAGCCAATCGCCCCAACCTTCTCCATCATTCTGACACTCCTTTCAGAGCCAAATCAAAGGTTAATGGGCCAACTTTGGCTCACAGGCCCTACTTTGGGCATCTTTGATTTAGATTATCTAAAGAGCCAGTGTAATATAAAGGTTCCATGGGTGCTAAAGGTTTTAAAGAGTGTATTTTAATAATAGGTTTATAATTGTATCATAAGAGGAACCATCACAATCACTCTAAATACAAATAAAGTTGTCATAAAAATGCTATGTGTTAAATCCCCATTATATTAGCGACTTGATGCAGAAACGCTTGATTAGATCATGCAAATTTTTTGGCTTGCGCATATGGCGTCTGCACGTGCCAAGAGCACAAGCGCATATGCCGCGATCCTAAATGAGTGTAATGTTCTCAGACGCGTCTTTTTCGGACCACTACACTTTGTAAGTCACGCTAGACTTTGTGTCATCCACTGCACGGGGGCTCGGACTTTCCAAAATCCCTTTTATACATGCGCACTCCTAATCCAGCTCATTCGCATTATTACTAAGCGCTTATGCCATGAGCTGCTCGTATCTGGTTTAAGGGGACTTCAGGGGGTCACGTTCTACTCTCTGCAACTCACGCTCTCCGAAAGGTACCGGATCCGTTACGCATAACGCATCATCAAGGATGCCCACGCGTCCCGCCTCTCCACACAAAGCTCTGTTAACCCTTCCAGCATCATTATTAACAGTTTTGGTCGTCCATCACGCACAAAAATAGCTCGCTTGTTCACAGGCAGCTAGTCACTCGGCTTTCTTACCGCTTATTCCCAGCGCAGTTGCTCATGGACGCGCTGGTGGTTCCGTGGAACGACGATGGCCAGGACATGCGGGACTTCTTGAGCCCCGGCCGGTCACTCGTGTCCATGGCGTTCGAGCGCTCTATCTGTCGGTGATGATGTCGGTCGGTGTCAGAGTAACCGCGATGTTTGATTTTGATGGGGGTCCGTGGCTGTCTCCACAGATGCTGGGGAGGCTTGAGGGTCGCCTGTCCCTCCCGGGGAACCGGTAGCGAAAGAGACAGGCTCTTTTTCGAGCAGGGTGGCGGTTCCATCATAGTGCAAAAGAAACAGATGTACGCAATGTGTTAAGAGCAATAAAAACGATATGGCTATGTATTCTTGCACATTAAGAAATCAACCCGTCTACTGTCCGTAACTGACTAGTCTCCATGTCTAACGACGGAATGTATTGAAATCGGGTCCAAAGGCAATAAAGATTCAGTGCTTTTGTGAGAACTAATCACAGTGTTCAGATAACAGGTGATGGCGCAACGTCGCCCCGTGTTCTTGTCATCTCCGCAATCATGTCGATGGTAAATCCTAAAGAAAAGTTATCAGCAAGGCTCCACTTTAAAACATCACGAGGCGTCGTGGCATCCGCGCGGCCGCCGGTGAAGCTCTTCCCCTGAAGTTTGCCATGGCGCGACGGGTCACTTGTGTCCTGTGCGGATTTTATTGCTTTTAAAACCTCCTCCAGACGCGATTATTGCTTCTAAACACCGCTCATGTCTCTCCAAGCTCTGGTGTCTCCAACTGGAGCCATGCGAACTCTGTGACGAGGAGAACTGTTGTACATCTGGAACTATCGGCGACTAAAAAAACTCAAGCTCGCTGTCAGGAGATTCACCTTCCACCTCCATTAAAACCTCGCCGCGAACAGTTTCATTACGCGAATCATGTTGGGTTTTGCCTGGAGAAGAGCGCGCGTGGGATGATGGATGTGTGCGATATCCATGCACGCGGCTTTTTCGCGTCCTCGCTTTCTTCTTTCTTGAAGCATTCGTTCAGTTCCGCGAAATCATCCTTGTGAGTCAAAGTTCAGCGATCTTCCAGCTGCACTTGAGTTAGTTTTGCCGTCTTATCGCGCTCGTATCAATCAGTTGTCGACAGATGTTAAATTATGGCATTTGAGAAACACTCTACGGCTCCACTCTCACTCTCCTCCACCACCATCTCTCTCTCTCTCTCTCTCTCTCTCTCTCCCTCTCTTCATTTCTGAGTCCGCGCCTCGACGCAGTTTTTTTTTTCTTTTACTTGAGACTAGATAAACCAAAAACAGCTTCAGTCGTTGCTAGTTTTCCCTATGAATTGATTTCGCATGTAATTATATTAGGTAAACATCGAATTTATCAGTAATGTGAGTCGTGACGAATAACAATAATTATGATTATCCGTTTTTTTAATGAAATAAATAATGTGTCTTATTTGGATTAACCGAATTAAACAATACGATTGGTACAGTACGCAAACGGATAACTACAGAATTTTGATGTTATTTTGATAATGTTTTCACCCTAGTCAACATGGGTCAAAACCAGTTTATTATTCTCAAAAGATGTCTGCTTGAACCAGGAGGACTAGAAGAGTTTAATGAAATCTATCTATTAGCATTCCCATTCATCTCAATGGCAGTTTCTGGACTGGCGCAGAATCCCCAGATGTACATAATTTCAGATCAACTATCTTTCCTCATGGGCGCTCAATGGTTTCTGCTGCCAGGTTATTTTGAGCCAACCATCTGAGTCTAAATGCCATGCGACTAATTACAGATAAACGTTTAAGAGCTCTTCAAAAATCATTAGCAATAAATGAAATATTAAAGAGGCCATATGTAAGACATTTCATGTATGAATCTGTTTTTTTATTGCCAATCTGAGAACAGGCCTTTAACTTAACAAGACATTTCACAAATTAATTGTTCAGAAGAGCCTGTAACCTGACTTTTTTTTTTTTTTTTGCAATGGAAATGTAAAAGATGTGACCTTTATGAATGCTCTTCATGTTTCAAAGTGTCACACATGATTTTTTTTTGTGTGTATAATTTTATTTTAAATTGCAGAGCCTGTGTAAATATATATCAATGTAGCTAATCAAATTTCTTAGCTGCTGCTTTTTCTTGTTTATTTTTTTATTTAGAGGAGAAGAGTGTTGCCCAAATTTACAAATTCATCTAAACATCGCTCTTATTATCAGGGTTTTGCTGCAAAGGTATTTATTCTTATGTTTTACTTAACCCAGGCTCATTATTGATACGTACCGCTGCATACATTTCTGGAAAGCATAAAATTCGTCCCGGAATGTACATTTTTTTTTTTTTTTGCAGTTTTTGTTTTTGCGAATCCACCGCTGTGTACGCTTTTTCAGATCTCAGATTTCTCTCGCAAGTGCCATTTGTTCCTGTTGTTCTTGTGTAAATCCACCAGAGGCCTCTATCGGCTGACTGACCGACCAACCAAAACCTTACACCCACCCTAACTCTAAACCCAACCAACAATGAATGATTTCGAAAGCACAGATTAACGCGCTCACTGCATGCCATAAAACCCAACCGACAGTGTTTTCAAAAGTAATACAGAAAAAGTGGCATTAAACCATCTCATTTTTACCACATTTTCAGATCTTACCACATTTTCACCCTGTTATTTACTTATTTTATTTTTTGCCTTTTGTTTTGGTTTTACCTGCTTTCTGGGACTGTTCAGACTCAAACTCTGCCGTCACATTCAACTTCTCTCTGCGCCTCAAGTCTGTCGATGTATGTGGTGAGCCAGTGGGAAAACCGATAACAGGGAAAAGCCGTCTGTACAGAATCAGAAGCTGTTGGTGACATCATACCATCCTGTAGCGTACATTTTAAAGATAAAATGCAGCCAATCATAGCTTTGGCTACATAATTTGCGCTCAACAGAAATGTATACAGGGATATGTTTTGATATTGAGCTGGTATTGTCACTTTCAGCTACATGCAATGAAAGAAGCAATAAGTAATAAGCTGCCACTTTATATGTATTTCATTTTTATAATGCATTGCTACTTTCAAATGGCCTTGCTAATCTGTGAAACCATGGCTGTATCTATAATCACACCTATACCCTCATTCACTATTTCATACATTAGTCCACTAATATAGTCCAGTGGTTCCCAAATTGGGGGCTGCAGGACAATGACCAGGGGTCGCGTGATGATTTCCCAAAGTCAAATTAGTTTTAGACCCCGTTTACACTAATACTTTTTGTTTTTAAAATGGCAGTTTAGAACGAAAACGATCCACGTCCACACAGGCGTTTCATCTAACATTTCTGAACAGTTTTCAGTCAACACTACACAGCTGAAAACGCACATCACGTAATCACACACTCTGGCATGCGCTGAAAGCTGCTTCAGCGTATTCTTGTGTCTGAGCTCCAGATAGTCAGCGGGAGCTCTGAGCACACCTGCCCAGCTGAGAGCAGCCAAACGCCTCTCTGTAGTTGGTAATCGGGATCTATAATTCATCTTGTGTAAACCTATATCTAACGGGTCTGTCTTTTGAATCAGTTAGCCTACTTTTTTCTCAGGTAATTTGTTTTGGCTGAGCGCGGATAAGTTATATCTATTCATTCATGTAACAATGTACACTGAATTCCACACGTTTGCACTGATACTGATGGCTTACCTTTATTTCCTATATTGTATAAACTTATTGTACTTTATACATTTTAAATTATTATCGATTGTTAAAATGATAGCTTACTGATTGTTATATTCAGCACAAGAGACGTATTTCACCATGTATTTCCTCTGATGATCTTTATTGTGTGCATAAAGCCTGACATTAGGCACATATTGCCAAAACCACACAGTGAGCCCAATATTTCATATGTTTCAGTGGAAATGAAAGGAAGCATAGGCTTCATTTTGTTAGAAATTTGCATACAGTAAAGATGACGTTCACATGTCATATGTGTCTGTTATGTTTAAGTTATTAATATAAAAGTTTAAAAAGGCAGTGCTTTATGTCATATTTTCATTATATTGTTAAGATGATTGAAACGTAGCCAGAGTGAATGACGTTATAAAAGTAGGCTTCTGCTGTTACATTTGAAAATTTACCCAATGTGTCCTGACTACCTCCAGAGTTTGTTAGAAACTTGCGCAGTCTGAACTTACAAGAAGAAGATGCAAGACAGAATTTTGTGTACTTAATATTGAGAAAAAGCCCCAATCAGAATATCTGCACCCTCGCCTCCATTTTCATATAATTTCCCCTATTCACACCCAGTGGCATAGTGCAAAATGCCGGGGCCACTTGCACCGATTATTGACGAGGCTCCTGGTGAAGTCGGTCGTGGAAATCAAGCTCGAATACTCAGAGTAGTGTGGATGGAAAGTGTAACGGTAGTAAAACGTATGCGTTTTAAAACAAACAGAACAAAAAAATAGTAGTTAACAGTTACATAAAACAACAACATGAACATATTTGCATATTTATAACCACCTTTGACGAATGTGGGGGTCGCGAGTCACTGGCATTGTTATTTTGGGGGTCGCGGACTGAAAAGTTTGGGAAAAAAGTTATTTAGTCCAGTTTGAGCACTCGGTGCACCAGAAGGGACAGTTTAGTTTGTGCTTTGCTGGTTGATAATCCCTCAGACAGATTAGATGTTAAACTTCTTGGTCAGACCCTGTGATAATTATTTAACATTAGCAATCTGTCGATTAGTAATGTAAAACAAAGTAATGTGATTTCTGTCCTGTATACAAATGTTAAATTACCAATTTATTAATATTTGAACTTGCTGTTAGATGTGGAAATTAATTAATAAGCAGGACATTATGGGTATTCTCTAGCCTTTGAGTCTACATCGGTTGTACACTTGTTATTGCTGTGCATTGTGGGATTGATTCAACCTAGGCTCATCCTGAAAAAATTCTAAATCTAAAAACATGGTAAAAATCAGGCTGCCGCGAGGACTTTTCTTTTTCTGGATTGCTTTTGAAAGCACCGAGCTTGGGTTTAGGGAAGGAGGATAGTGGGTCAGTCAATTAGTTAGTCAGTCGACAGCAGCCTCTGGTGGATTTACATGAGAACAGCAGGTGCGAATGGCACTCACGAGAGAAATTTGAGATCTTAAAAAGCATTCACCAAAAAAAAAAACCTGCAAAAAACATTTGGGACGTATTTGGCGCATTTAGAAATGTATATAGGGGTATGTAATCAGAATGAGCCTGGGTTGGATTGATTGAGTGCACTACCGAACGTCCACTATGGTTACGAACACCAATGCAAATGGCTGCTTCCTCAAATAATGCACTACATTGAAAAAAAAAAAGATTCAAGGATGATTCCTTGAAATTTACTACATTTTTAAATTCATTTTAACAAACAAATTATTTTGAACATTATCAAATTAAATGTGTTTGTTTAACTTCAGCCCATATAAATTGTTGGCAGTATTTTTGCAGAAATGTTTTTAAAATAATAATTTAGAACAAAATTAAAACGTGCTTATCATTTACTTACCCAGTGAACTATCTCTTTAAATGGATATGGGGCCATTTTAGATACAATGTTTGCTTAGAAACCACAAATGTTTAGCTTCTGCATCTGCACATTTAAATAACAGAAAACAATTCACATCCCCAGCTAGTTAATCCACCAAGCTAATGGCATGGGGAATATATAAGAAAAAAGGAAGTGTTTTTCTGCTAAACATAACAGTTCTCCAGAATGAGTTTGCTCTTAGTTTACGAAATGTTTGCATTCTCTTTAATCTTCTCGTTGCAGGGCAATTTTCGGTGATTAGATCCTTAACCTTCTCTTTTATGCCCTATACCCTATGGCTGGCAAATCAAAGTCACATTTTTTTTCCCTTAAAGACAGAATTTGTTGTTAATGTCTTGCTAATCCAGTGATTCCCAACCTTGAGGCCACTTTTATGCACATATGTGCTTCTTATCTGACACAACAGTTTCAGGACTAGGGAGTAGTTTGCCTACAAACTAATTAATCAGGTTTATTTGATTAGTGAAACGTCAATAACACACAAGGTTGGGCCGAGTTAATCTATCTCTAATCACTGAGCAACCTTTGACTATTTGCGCAATGCTCAAATGCCCTTAAACTTCGTATGCATTGTTCTTCTGGATCTTTCCATGTGCCTTTCTCATCTATCTCTCATTTCCGCTGTAAAGTTGACAGGAGCGATATTGATACTTCACTCGCAATTAGATTGCACTCACTCATGTTTCACAGTGACGAAAGCCTTTCGCTTTTTGTCTCTACATTGATTCTGTTTACATTAACTCACTGCTGTGATAATGGAGGTTTCTTTCCGTTGGACTTTTTTAAAGGTCACGCATCTCTACGCCGCTGGCTACAGCACAACATTAGCGTTATGTATACATTAGCACGTCCAATGGGCAGACAGTGAAAAATGCAAGTGGGCGGGCGGGGGTGTCTGTTAGACTTTTATATGGATTGAATATTGGTTTTCATCACACACCGACCTCACCGTTGACGATAAATAGAGCTGAAAACTGAATAGACAGCTTAAACAAAGAGCTCCAGGCATTTCCATCCCAATGTGCACCTTAATGGAAATGTCAAGCGCTTTCAATTCATTCTGCCTATCCAGGACCAGAATGGCCAAATTCATTGCTCACTTACTCTTCTTTAACCCTATAAATTAGCCTGAAATATCACGACTTGCACTCTGAAAGAGGGCCAGTAATGTATCTTAGTCAAAATAATAAGGCCAGTGTGCAGAGTGCATCTTGTACTGAGCATCTTCAGTTTGTCTGCTCCTATTTTCACTTTGCGGTGAGCGTATGCTACATCTCAGCCCACTCAGAAGCACACATGCATAGACGAGCGCTGAAACATGAAAGGCCATTCCTCAATGTAATGCCAAGAAAAGCTTTTCGACTGGCTAGTGTCCCGAACCGGTATCGTCGTAGCATAAGGGCTACAGGGGTGCCTTTGTGATTTCGGGAGAAAAGCTGTAAAGTATTCATTTGATCCTGCGAGGAATGGACTAATGAATGCGATTGTAAGTGCAGTTGCATCCTGCACCTGCATCAAACACGGACTGCACTTGGACTTGAATGATGTGTAAGCGCCTCCTACACGAGGATATGTGGTATGTTTTGTCGCTTGGCTTCAGAAGAGGCTGAATATTAGTCCAGAACGAGGCATGGTTATTTTCAGCTCTTTTGCAGCTCTGCACAGGGAGGGAGCACTTTGTTCATCTTGTTTACCAGGCTATTTACCTGCTTCTGTCCACTTCCCTAAACATCCTCTGCTAATAGATTGTCTGAGTGTGCATGGTGTGAGGGGAAATGTGGACTAAATTACTGATGAATGCAGTTGGTAATAAGAAAGAGTCTCTAATAAATAAGACAGGAGGTGATGGAAAAGGATTTTGAGGTTTTTTAAAGCAAGAATGTTTCATAAGAGGTTCAAATACTCCTTTCAAAACTCTCTTATGCTACCCAAAATGTTATTTATTTGATAAAAAGACTGAAGATGGTAAAATCATGAAATATAATCTAAATTAGTGACATTAAATTAGTAACACCTAAAATGTAAAGGGTATTCACCTTATTCTTCGCCGACGAGCGGGCGCAGCCATTTGAATCTTTTTGGCATGAGACTTCCGATCTCATTCACTTCCATTCATTTTTAGACATTAAAAACATCTCGCTTCACTGTTGCAAACTGATATTTCCTTGTTGTATTATTCTACTCGGTCTGTATAGTCATGCAAACATTTGTTTGTAGAGCAAGTAGTTTGACATTTGTTTGCCGTTTATTGCTCTTAGTCATTTCTCCCATAGGCGACTGAATCGGAAGTTCTAAGAAAATCGCGAAAACAGGCGCATTTCCACATTTTCAAATAAGGTCAATAGTGTTTCTTCCCATACCGATAAATGGTTAATGAGACTTTTTTTCAGGACTTTTTTGTATTTTCTTATACAGTATTGATGTTGTAATGTAACTAAAAACAATCAGTTAAATAGACTTCGGCATTTATTCATTGTTCAATCGTAAATCAAGATAAAAAAGCCGTTTACACGCATGCACCTGTCAGGATCAGCATGTGAGCATAGAATCTCCATTGAAAATACTGGGGAAAAATAAAATAACAGACCCATTTTATATTGTATCAATCAGGCAGGGAAAATTGTTGATTTTTAAAGAAAACAGACCTTAAATGTGCAGATTTTGTAATGGCATAAGTTCACCGGAAGCGTTTGACCCAGGTTACGGAAAAATTAAACGTCCTTCTGCATGCTTCTGCATATACCCCATTCCTGATGACAAAGCTATTTTTAGGATCATTACTCTTATGTCACATAATCCATCAGAAATAGTTTTAGCATGCTGATTTGGTTCTGAAGATATATAGCTTTTAATTTGAAATAGCAGATTTTGATTTGAAAAAATGGTTATACATACTTGCTGAAGAAAAATATAATCTTCTTTTTTATAAATATTATACTGACCGTAAGTTTTTAATGGTAATGTGTGTTTAAATAATTCAGTTCTAGTTCTTAATATGACGGCCTAAACAGTTGTCAGGATCAGCTGCGATCTAGCAGTTGCCGTTTGATGGAGAACTACGAATCCCATCATGCACCTCACATACACACCAGTTCTAGTTATCTCACTAGTTGCACACACACAGCTGGAAGACATCATAGACTGAATACCAGAACTGTAAATATATCTCACATTCACACACAGTGCTGAGTCTTGTTGTCCTGTAGCATTACAAAGTGTTCTATATTCTAGCCTTGCTTTGTTTTCTGACCTGTACCTTGTTTCTCGTTTATGTTGTTTTGCCACTTGTCTGTGACCACGATAACAATTTTGACCATTGCCTACATGACTCTGAGTTAATAAACTGCATTTGCACCCTCAACTCAACAGTCAATGAACAGTGAAATATATATATATATATATACCAAGTTATATACAACCCCTTTGCGTTCGGAACTGCCTTAATCTTTTGTGACATACATTCAACAAGGTAATGGAAATATTCCTTAAGAGGTTTTGATCCATATTGACATGATAGCATCACACACTTGCTACAGATTTGCCGTCTGCACATTCATGATCCAAATCTCCGGTTCCACCACATCTCTGCTCTATTAGATTGAGTTCTAGGGACTGGGAAGACCATTTGAGTACAGTGAGCACACCGTCATGTTCAAGGAGCCAATCAAAGATGATTTGCGCTTTATGACATGGTGCGTTATTCTGCTGAAAGTAGCCATTAGAAGATGGGTACACTGTGGATAAGGTCAGCAACAATACTCAGGTAGGCTGTGGCATTGACACAGTGCTCAATAGGTACTAATGGGCCCTAAGTGAGCCAAAAAATATCTCCCAAATCATTTCACCACCACCAGCTTGAATCATTGATACAAGGCAGGGTGGATCCATGCTTTCATGTTGTTAATGCCAAATTCTGACCCTACCATCCAAATGTTGCAAAGGAAATCGAGACTCATCAGACCAGGCAACGTTTTTCCATACATCTATTGTTCAATTTTGTTGAGCCTGTGTAAATTGTAGCATCAGTTTCCTGTTTCAGTGGTTATTTGAGTTACTGTTGCATTTCTATCAGCTAAAACCTGCATAAATGTGCAGTTGGACAGGTGTACCTAATAAAGTGGCCGGTAAGTATTTATATCATTTGCTCTTTCCATATTTAATAAGTACAGGTCAGAATCGGTATTTTGTGGACTTTTTACATAAATGTCTGTTCCGCTAAATGACAATGGAGCATTATTTCACAGATATATTGACATTTGTTTTTACAAAAGTTACTTGAATCATTATAATTCATTTTGAAATCATTTCAAATGCTTTCTTTGTATGCAAAATGTCTGTAAACTGAAATTGATGCACCATCATGGGACATCTCGTCTAAAAACTGTAAACACAACACCAATTAAGAAATGATTGAGAACCCCAAGCACTCATCAGCAGACAGACATTAATGATGACTTTCTGGAAGAGACGAACACATGAGAACAATGTGGTTTTCTGGAAGACCAATCTAAGCACTCTCCAACCGCCTAATTGCACTTTAAGTGAGTTACAGGACTTGTGAAAGCGGAGGCTGAGAAGTGTCAAGATGGGCCTGCAGATAGGGTTGAGTGTCATTTAGAGCACATGACCGGCCAGGCTGCCCTTACGCGTCTAGTTCACCGTTCACCATTAACATCCACTCTCATTATCCAGAAGCCCATCATCTCAGACACCAACAATATATGCAGCATTAGCGATACCCGCAAGATGGGATTTTCCACTCCAGCCAATAGAGGGGAAAAGGATGACATGTCAAACTCCACCAGACAATGATTCATGTGAAGCAGACGCCCAGAGAAGTTCCAGAATATTCTGGCGCAGTGAGAGTTAATGCTACACAATCACTTCCTGCATGTTTTATTATCCTCGCCTTTCTTCTCTTCAGCATTTTGGGAAATCACAGGTTTCTACAGCAGAGTCAACAGCAACAGTGCAGGGGGACTGTGTGGGTGGAAAAATGAAAGGCAGAAATCTAAATGCGTCTGACATATCGTCCACTCCGCCGCTACGCTCCCCTTCGAGCGCTCAAGGTAGACAACTAGCAGAGCTTCATCCATCCAGAAAGAATTACAGACCTTTATAGAAAATGGAAATCAGAGCACAAGTGCACGTGCGTCAGAACATAATAACAGGGATCGCTTGTGCTGCATTCGAGTGCTTTTCTCTATTAACATCTGCAGCGACATGAAGAGAAAAAAAAACAACAAGGGAAGTCATCCAGCTTATTAAAACACTCCCTGGTCCATTTGTCTTATTGATCTGCCTGTGCTCTGTAACAGCATGTCGTGCTTGCGTTAGATCTACAATTATGGATATAATGTGGATGCCCTTTGGCTTTCTGAGTGTATTTATTCTACTGATTTATTAGGGCTTGGCACCCCCCAATCTTTAGCTCGGTGCCAAGTGAGCAGGGGCACAAAGGCTTAGGCAATCAACGCAGCCTTTTAACCTAATTAACAGCACAGGCTGAGTCTCAGAGAGAGCCTTTCGCAGAGGTCTTAGGGTTTAAAGGGCACGTCGTCTACTGGATCTTTTGAAAGCTATGAGAATGGTAAACGTGGGTCAAAATGCATGGCCGATTCTTTGTACGAAACATTCCAAACCTATACAGAATTCAAGATGGGAGCCTTGACATTAACCCCAGACAAAAGCAAGTGGAAAATGTTGACATTTTCCTACTTGGAAATGATAATGTCAAGTCCACCCTGTGAGTATCTCCCTCTTCAGAAAGTCAATTTAAAGTCTCCGGGTACAGCAGTGTGAGGCCTGTATTGACATTTATGTACCCTACAGAGATAGAAATCACAGATTGTTTGTGTTTATCGATGAGTAATCCTAATCTTCAAATCTTAACCTTTGGCTCTGACAGAGTGGGTGCGGAGTGACTTTTTTCTGATGGCCAGGTCCAGCAGGGGCGGCCTTTTTTCAGCAGCCAAATCTGACGGCATGGGGACTTTCGCTCACGTCATCCTGTGAAGCTCACAACACTGTTTTGGTGTATCATGGCATGCAGTGTCAACGTGCAAAGCATTAAATTATTAACTCTACATTCGTTCCTCTCATGCATTAGTGAAAAACAACACTACTTTAGACACGCTCGCTGTCTATGTGCAGTAATAACGACGTATAATCAAATATACATTCATGTTTTCTTTCTGGTTGTGTTTCTTCAGCTCGTTTGGTTGGGGAACAAACATTTGAGGGTAGAAAATGCATTTCGTCTTAACTTCTGCATGCTTAGGCATGGTGAATTAGAACAGAAGAACACTTTCTGTAATCCGATAGGTTCTGCTTTTTGTCAATTGTCTATCAAGCAAGCACCCAGACTTTTGGGTGAGGGCACTGCAGGAACGCATGCAATCGCAAGCCCTTCACTGGCATGACTTTGAATTGGAGCAGATATTTCAGTGACGGTGTAGTAGAGATCTGTGCAGAGATGTAACAGGAGAAGGTCAAAAAAACAAGTTGTGCTGCAGCTCAAGGGCAAATGCAAGTGCACAGGACTATTGGTTGACGGAGGGCTTTATTTTCATTATGTTGAGGAGTATAAAGAAACCGGACCACATTATTGTCATACTGAGGTCAACAAAAGAGACCTTGCCATCAAGGATGACACCTAACCTTGCATGCCTAGTGCATACTGTTGAATTTAAATGGAGGATGGAATTTCATAAAGCACATCAAGGTTAATCTTTCCTATCTTTTTTAATGAATTCTAAGGGCTTTTCACATATGTAGTATTCTTGCTTATATTTCAAACTGCTCATCATATTCCTGTGGTTAACAATTTATGCTGAGTATTTGTATTTTGCACACTGATGGTGAATATATGAATACATATATGATTACAGCATGTGACCTACACTGTAAAAGCTTGTGATTTACAGCTATGCCTGTATAAACCCTCACTGGCCACTTTATTAGGTATACCTGTCCAACGGCTTGTTAACACAAATTTCTAATCAGCCAATCACATGGCAGCATTTAAGCATGTAGACATGATCAAGACAATCTGCTGCAGTTCAAACCGAGCATCAGAATAGGGAAGAAAGGTAATTTAAGTGACTTTGAATGTGGCATGGATGTTGGAGCTAGACAGGCTGGTCTGGCTTTTTCAGAAATTGCTGATCTACTGGGATTTTCACGCACAACCATCTCTAGGCTTTACAAAGAATGGTCCGAAAAAGAGAAAATATCCAGTGAGCGGTAGTTCTGTGCGTGCAAATGCCTTGTTGATGCCGAAGGGCAGAGGAGAATGGCCAGGCTGGTTCAAGCTGAAAGACAACAGTAACTCAAATAACCACTCGCTACAACCGACGTATTCAGAAGAGCATCTCTGAATGCACAACATGTTTAACCTTGAGGTGGATGGGCCACAGCAGCAGAAGACCACACCGGGCGCCACTACTGTCAACTAAGAACCGGAAACTGAGGCTACAGTTTGCACAGGCTCACCAAAATTGGACAATAGAAGTATGGAAAAATGTTGCCTGGTCTGACGAGTCTTGATTTCTGCTGCGACACTCAGATTATAGGGTTAGAATTTGGCATTAACAACATGCTGCCATCCTGCCTTGTGTCAGTGGTTCAGGATGGTCGTGGTAGTGTATTTGTGTGGGGGATATATTCTTGGCACACTTGGGAGATTTGCATCATGGATGTGCAGCCAACAAATCTGCAGCAACTGTGTGATGCTATCATGTTAATGTGGATCAAAATCTCTGAGGAATATTTCCAGTGCCTTGTTGTATGCCGTGAAGAATTAAGACAGTTCTAAAGGCAAAAGGGGGTCTAACCAAGTACTAGTAAGGTGTACCTAATATAGTGGCCGGTGAGTGTATATAGACATATATAATATGTATATAATGTACAAATTATGTACAAATTAGAAACTTTTTATTTACTGACATGACATCAGCTGTATGCATTAATACATATACTACATAAACAAATAAAGCCAATACATAGGAAATAAAAAATGTAACGAAGAAGACCCACTGAAATGTCTTCACCATCCTCTATGATGCCTTTAGGTGTGTCATTATTGTGTGTATTTTTGTCTAAATGTGTCAGTTTCTCTCTGTAAAATATATCAGCATATGAAAATTATAATTGAATTTAAGCTTACAGCATATCTTGTCCCTTTATGTAAAACAAGTATTGTTATGAACAATAAGCAAGTCTTTTATAGTGTTAAAAGGAGTATAAAGGCTGATAGCTAATAGGATAGCATTCATGTTTTGTGTGACTGTGTATGTTTATGCTGAACCTTATTAATAATTTAAGAAATCGAACAATATGTATCATGAATTTAATGTATCATGTTATTTACTCAGTGAAGAATACAAGAGAGTTACCCTTAACTAAACAGAGCTGGTCAGGACCTGTTAAACTAAAAATGCTCATAGGAAATAAGTTACAATATCAAATTTAAAAACACAAAATAATCAATTAAGCTGTTAGGAGAGTTTCTGTAGTCAATGGTTGAGCTACTGTTGAGCTAACAGTTGCATGTGCCAAAATGTACTTCAGTTAAACAAAGAGAAAACTGTTATTGCGTTTGGGAACAGAGATAAGCTTCTCAAGGTGAATGTGTACCTTTGCTCTAGGGGTCAAACAACCAAAAATAAGGTCAAGAATCTTGGTGCTATTCTGGAGTCAGATCTGAGTTTCAGTAGTCATGTCAAACAGTAAGCAAATCAGCATACTATCTTCTCAAAAACATTGCAAGAATCAGATGCTTTTTTTGCTGTTTTCAGTGAAGACTTGCTCATGCTTTTATCACCAGTAGCATGGATTACTGTAATGGACTGGCCTTCCCAAAACGACAGTCAGACAATCGGAGCTCATCCAGAACGTTGCTGCCAGCAGAGATGGTAAAAGTACACACATTTCTCTTACTTAAGTAGAAGAACAGATACTCAAGTTTAAAAACGACTCTGGTAAAAGCACTGACTACACGTTTGTACTTAGGTAAAAGTAAAGAAGTACGGCCTCAAAAATGTACAAAAGTAAAAAACTAAAAAGTACTTGTTTCAACCACAGTAAAAAGACATGCTGTATAGATAAATAATAGGTAACTAAATTGGCAGTAGTGTTTAAGTGTGTGTGTAAATGTGAGTGTGTGTGGGTGTTTCCCAGTACTGGGCTGCAGCTGGAAGGGTATTCGCTGTTTAAAACATATGTTGGAATAATTGGCGGTTCATTTTGCTGTGGCGACCCCTGATAAATCAGGGATGAAGCTGAAAGATAGTGAGTGAGGATAGGTAGGTAACTAGTCCTCACTGCCTTTTGATACAATTATATAAAGTAACTTACATTTACAATTTATAAGTAAAATGTTTGTTGCCAAATTTATGAAGGTAGCCATGCAGCTTCAAACTCTGTAATATAGCCTCACAACATTGCTTAAAAAGGCGGTCCATGTATCATCATCCTGACGCACACTCACAGCATGTAGTTTTTCGGCTGTTAGATCAAAAACATTAGCTGTCATTCATATTGATTCACTCTAAAGAAGAATTCTGTAGGTCTGTCTATCTTTATAAATCATGTCTTACATTTTACACTGAATTCTGTCCAAAATATATAGATTTTTTTTTCTTTTGCTAAAATAAATTCTTATCAAATTTGACTGCAAAGTTTTAGGTTTTTTTTTTTGCATTAGGCTAAAGCTTCTTATTTCTTATTTAAGAGCAGCTCTTATATTTAACCCAGAAATAAAGGAAATAAACCGCAGTGCATACATTTTTTATCAAGTTTTTGACTGTTTTATTACTAAATGTACAAATCTTTACAAAAAAGCACTATTTTTCGCGGTATTAGATTGAAAGCCCGTGCAGTATGATCGGAAGGAGAAAGGCTTAAGCATTTAAACAGCATGTTTTTGAACTGGAACGTGTCTCTCTTGTTTACCTGTGATCCGATTGAGCAAAAGGGGTCTTATTACAATGTGAACAGGGCAGCATCAGTCATGTTAAATTCGCCGACTCTCTCTCACATCTGCGTAGTCATCCTAGCCTTTCTCATTGTAATCTTAATAATCTAGCCCATGTACGATGTGCGATAGCCGCACACTGTAGCACGCATGCGCGTAATGATAAAATATAGACTGCTTGCATCAAAAAGGCGCTCATATTACTGCGCAATGAAAAAAAAATAATATAGACTGCGCCACCAAACTCATCAAAACGAAAGTTACGATTGTGGTTTTCAAAATAAGGACCATTTTAGTTTACCAGGAACTTTTTTTTTTTTTGTATCTTTGCATTAGATCCGCGATTCACGCATATGGCATTCCCTGAGATGCACAATTGCCTGTACATCCTTTGTGGAGGATAATTACACCCAATATTGCATCTGTTGCTTCTGCTTCACTTATATATGCCTCTCTTCTTAAAAATTCCTACAAACCACTATCCATTACTACTAAGGATATCAGTGGAGATGAAGAATCTTTATTTTCTGACCTAACG
Organism: Danio rerio; assembly: GCF_052040795.2. Classification (NCBI taxonomy): domain Eukaryota; kingdom Metazoa; phylum Chordata; class Actinopteri; order Cypriniformes; family Danionidae; genus Danio; species Danio rerio. The sequence goes on along the minus strand of NC_141023.1, from coordinate 46,394,303 downwards.
TGGGACACTATTTTATCCTCCTCAAAAAATCTGAATCATTAAATGATACATTGGAAACTATTGCATAGACTCTACTTATTCCCTGTAAAACGATTCTATATGCATTTGTCACCTTCCCCAGATTGTAATTTATGCTCACAGAAGACAGCTGGCACTTATTTTCATTATTATTGGGAATGTCCTGCACTTCATTCTTTTTGGTCTCAGTTGGCTCATGACACTTCATTTTTTATTAGGAAAAGATGTAGAACTGACTCCAGCATGCTTTTTCCTAAATGATTTTTTCTGACATGTCACTCTCAATGCAACAAAATAACTTACTCTTAGCTGCATTCACAGCTGCTAAGAAAATGTTGGTCTGCCGCTGGATCCCTGCTCATATTATGAATAGACTTACTGGGGTCTATCTTTGCTGGACATTATTTGTATGGAACTTTCAACAGCGGGCATACATGGAGCTCAGTCAAAAACTGTTAAGTCCTAGATTATAGCTTTTGATATTGTAAAAATCTTTTGTTTCAACCTTCTAATGTACAGCTTTTTTGTTTATATGTATCTGATGTTGTAATAGTCATTTATTTGTACTTACCTAACTTCTACTCTGTATTTGGTTATTATTATTTTTTATACACAGCAATATTTTAACTTCAGTTATTATAGAACAAGTCTACCTGGGTGGGGGGTGGGGATTCCGGGTTGTTTTACGATATAGTCATATGCTGTATGTTTTCTATATTAAACAAAACTGTAATAATAAAAACAATTGTTCACAAAAAAAGAATAGATTTTAAAGTATTATCACATGTCTATAAATTACTTGTGGCTCAGGATGTCACCGTACCTTGCGTTTTTGCCACCTTCCTCTACTTAGTGTTACAGATTACCTTTCTCACCTGCTTTTATTTTCCTGTCACAGGCAAAGAAGAGGTGAACTCAAATGCAGAGAAAACAAGGTCTTTATTTAAGTAGAGGGTCTCAGGAAAAGCAACAAAACAAAGATAGCCCAGTTGGGTGAACACTGGGGAAGCATCAAAGAAAAAACTCCACAATAACGGGACGCTCGCTCACTGGAAGTCCTGGACACAAATACAGGGTGAGTAACAATGCTTCACACAGACACACAAGCGACAACATACTGACAAACATGAAGGGAAATGACGTGCTATAAATGGGGAAAAAGGGAATGAGAAACAGGTTGAAAGAATTAATCGAAATGACTGGTGTTCCTATGACTGCGAATAAAAGCAGGTGAGAAAGGTAATCTGTAACACTAAGTAGAGGAAGGTAGCAAGAACGCAAGGTACGGTGACACAGGACCTCAATACATTACAGATATGCTTACTGAATACAAACCTTGTAGATCACTCAGATCTTTAGGATCAAATAAATTAGAAATTCTAAGGGTTCAGTTAAAGCAGGGTGAATCCGCTACTGTGCCCCCCGCTGCTGGACTCAGCGTCAGAAATGATCAGATGAAAATCAATAAGGAAGTATTTGAATTTGAAATACAACAAAAAAGGAAAGTAAAGACATCTAAATGCACAGAACGAACCTTTTCAGTATAAAATTGTGATATGGATCTAAATAGGAACAAAAAAAAAAAACATAAAGAACCATCTTTCTTAGAGTGCAGTGCTAACCCACGTATAACCCTATAAGTAAAAAGTGTGAAAAGTTCCTTTTCTCAGGGTTAAAAGTGGTGTTTCGAACAACGATAATGGGGTTAAGCAAAGTGCAAAAAGCCCTTTTGTTTCTGAAAATGTTTGATGTGAAATTATAGACAATTTAGTTAAATAATTCAATAACGGCAGTCAAAAGCCTAGCTAAAGAGAGACATCTGATTAGAGTGCTACCTTTGCCATATTAAGCAATGCCTTCCTGTATAGTTATAGACCATCTAAAGATTCTGACTGATTTCAGTCAATAGGCCCAAAGGTTATAATAAAAACTGAAATGTTCATCTACTTCACAGAATTATTGCATAATAACTCAATATTATTATGAGCATAACTGTTCTACAGATGTGTTAAAACTTGTACCTTACACAGTGTATTACTAGTAATGTTTAAAATGGAAATTATACCATATAATGTACTACCATACATATCAGGTGAGCGCCAATCTCGATTATCCATTTAGGTAATGTATGTGATCCGATAAATTCAAAAAATGATACATACAAAGTTATGTAAATACAGAAGTGAGGTTTCATGCTAAATGTTAATGTACGCTTTAGTCAGTCAGTTCAATCTGAACCTTTGAATGCAAACTAAATGCTGAATAAATAATTGAAAGTGCGTTGGGTAAGCAACAAATGCTTCACAAACTCATGAGTGTGAGGCCATCTGAGACTGAGACTACTTGACACCGAGAGCTTTGACTGAGCCGGAGGCCACAGCGGTTTGACCTTCAACTCAAAGATCTGCTGAGAGAGGTCTTGGCCGCGAGAAAGAGGAGCTCAGCCCAATGACGATTGCGCTCGAGGACATAGTAAACGTCTAGTTTGAAATGTCAGAGAGGTGTGCTGTGAAAACACACATCGATTTCGTCCAAATTGTGTGCGAGGGGAGATGAGATGCTATTGGACGATGATGAAGAGCAGGACTCTTCAAACACTTCAAGTCATTGGATGGAATAGCATGGCTGACTTAGGAAACTAATTGCCCGGATAAGATGTTGACGCTCTACCCATGAGTCCTCTTGAATGTGAAGAAGCTGGTGGCTCGAGGAATGAAAACAGGAAATCAATAGCCAGACATTTGGAATTGGGGCATGCTTGGTTTGTTCCAGTTTCTTAAAAATAAGATTGAGTTCTTGTCTTACCTTCCAGAAGTTGTAGGGAAGTCTGGGATGCATACGATTTGCTGGAAGTGTCGATTTTGAGAATCCAAAAGGTTTTATTTGATATAAAACCTTGTGTATTTATTCACTGTGTGACATTCAAAAGCCTGGTGAGATCAGGAAGGGGGGAATTTGTGGGAGTTTCCATTATGGCAGGATAAGAAGAACAAATCCATGGTCTAGCGGTTAAAGCTCTTGGTCCGATGCGGTTGAGGGAGAGTTGAGCCTGAAGCAGCATACCTTAATACCAGATTTGATGACTTGATTTGGAGATGCAAGACCACATAAATGTGAGTGAGTGACATGACGGCCGAGTACGATGACTCAAACTCTGCATTTTTCTTGTCTAAGTGAGCACATACACAGGAGTGAGCACTGAGCACAAACGATGTCTGTGAAAACACTCAGAGAAGTCATTTGCTGCAGTTAGGGGTTTGGTGCCTTGCACAAGGGCACTTCAGTTATTAGGTTGAAGATGGAAGAGAGTTACTCCTCCTTCTTTAGTCACTCCTCCAACCTAATTGTTGGTCTGTCTAGTTGGTTTGGTGTGTTCCACTCTTCGCCTCTCATCGCATTAATGTTGGATCAAGTTGGCCCAATTCAGCATGTAGAATCAGCATTGGTCATTGCCAAAAGAGAGCGCTCTGATTATTCAGCAACAAATCAGAGCAGGAGAACTAAAACTGAAGTGATGAAAGATTTGAGTCAAGAGCAAACAAAAGAAGCCGGCTTTTAAGAGTTCACACTTAGCTGATGAATGATTTTAAAGCTTGTTTGTCATCCTGTCCCAGGAGAGAGCCCTGAGCTCATAAGACCCTCGGAGCCCGGGGCTCCCTCCCGTTTGCAAGGCGAGAGGGGAGTTTGAGCTCAGGTAGGTTTCGAGAACTCCCCTGCTGTAGTAGCTAAGGAACAGATAGTGATTGCTCTTAAATGATAATTACTTACTAGGAGCATGTCTATGGTGTCAATTTGGATTAGTCAATTAACTTAAGTTGCATGTTTTGCAAACCGGTGAACCTGGGGGAAACCCACAAGAGCACGGGGAGAACGTTTAAACTCCGCAGAAACGTCAGCTGGCGTGTTAAGGACTAGAACCAGAGGCGTTCTTGCTGTGAGGCAACATTGCTAACCACTGGGCCACCCATCTAGGAAAGGAGGAGATTACCAAGATGGCTGTTATATGGAACTTAGGGTATTTATTGTGGCTTAGGTATCATCTGATTGGTGACTCAGAAATTGGATAATGCAGGACCAGCCGCAAGCAATCATAAGCATGTGATCCACTTAAATTAGTTTATGAATAATATTTAAATAACTTTTGTGGCAGACATATTTGCATGAGTGAATCTCTCTGTGGTTAGTGACAATTACTGTGAAAATGGTACTAAACTCTGCTTTGTTTACACTTTGTCTATGAGCATTTCAGGTGCAGTAAGACACGTCCTCTCAGTGCAGAATACACCCTCTCATTTCAGTCGGCTGCTTCTGGTCCTGTTTGGTGTGTTTACATGCAACTCAGACAGGGCGTGTCAACACAGTTGTTTTTTTTTGACAGTGCAAGTTCTTGGTGCGAGCAGTGCAAGTAGCTTAGTACGTCCGGGCCTTTAGCAGGTCTAAAAAGTCCTGTTTAGAGCTGGTCTTGAAGGAATAGATCACCTGAATATGAAATCTTATTTACCATTTACTCACCCTTAAGTGGTTCCAAGCAAGCACTATGGAAGTCAGTGCTAACAGGTTTCCAGCATTCTTCAAAATTTCTTCTTTTGTGTTTTGAAACAACCAAACGGAGTAAATGATGATGGAATCAACATTTTTTTTGATGATGGAATCAACATTTTTGGGTGAATTATCTTATCAATTATTTTCCCTCATGTCGTTTAAATCCCAGATACCTTCATCCAACTGAACACAAACCAAGATATCTTGGAAAACTTGAGAGCTCCCTCATCCCCATATGACAGCAATGATGCAGACATGTTCAAAGTCCATAAACATTGTCATATGTGACAACATTTCATGTGACTTTAGTGGTTCAACGTTTTCTGTGTCAGATCAGGTTGTTTTTACTATGGCCAATAAGACGCTTGTTTTGAGCTGCAGGGAAGGCACCCTGATGACCTGACGAGGAGAAGAACACATTTATCATTCATTCATTTTCTTGTCAGCTTAAACCCTTTATTAATCCGGGGTCGCCACAGTGGAATTAACCGCCAACTTATCCAGCAAGTTTTTACGCAGTGGATGCCCTTCCAGTCGCAACCCATATCTGGGAAACATCCACACATACATTCACACACTACAGACAATTTAGCCTACCCAATTCACCTGTACCACATGTCTTTGGACTGTGGGGGAAACCTGAGCACTCGGAGGAAACCCACGCAAACACAGGAAGAATATGCAAACTCCACACAGAAACACCAACTGTCCCAGCCGAGGCTCGAACCAGCACCTTCTTGATGTGAGGCGACAGCACTACCTACTACACCACTGCTTCGCCACACATTTATCAACAAAGTTGTTTTTAGTTTGTTTGTTTTTTTTGTGTGTGTGCACCTAAGTGTTCTTGAAGTTTTGTTTGATAACAGTTGAATCACTGAGGTCAGATGGCATGTTTTGACAATGCTCTTGGTTCCTTTTCTATTATGAACATGGGCTGTTTCTCACAATGCGTTCTTCAATGATCTTCCGTCCTTGTGTTCTTGTGTCTAACCTCATCATCAACTGCCAAGGTTCAGTTCCAAAACTCAAGATCGCAAGAACAGAGGACGCATGAAAGTTCCCGGATGCGTTCTTGACATCGAGAATGCGAACTTGAGCACAGAACTCGCTCGAGACGTCCCAGAAGTCATTGCGGCTGAATAAGGAAGTGGGAAGCACAGCATTTCATATAGATTTATTATTAAAGTTCAGAGATGTTACTTATTTTATCTCAGGAGTTTCCCTAAATGAGATGGTGAAAGTAAACATGGACATGAAAATCTTAATAGAGGCATAAACACATTAAGGGTGATAAGTTGCTGAAATTCATATTAAAATCTGTTTTATTTGTATTGTGCAAAGTACATTTGTGCATGTTCTATATTGAAAAGAGGAAAAACAGTTAATCATTGTGTATACATGCTGTGATGTTTAATTCATTTTTAAGAAGAACACAGCATCTCATTTCTCACAGAACGTGTTCTCGCAGTCTCCCGAGTTCTTCCAAGGTAACCTGGTAAGAATGATCCTTACAAGAACAAGAGTCTGCTCTCTGCAGTCTTGGAACTGAGAAACAGCCTTTTAATGTCTTGGAAGCGTTGCTGGAGGATGAGGAAGCTCTCAGATTTCATTTAAAATATCTTAATATGTGTTCTTAAGAAGAGGAACATGAGAGTGAGCAAATTAACAACATCATTGTCATTTTTGAGTGAAGTAACCCTTTTATGTATTAAGATGCATTTTTGGTCAATCTGATCACAAGTAGATGTAGACGCATTCCAGTTGACAGCTAGTGTTTTGTTCCCTTTTCTGACTTTTTAAAATTTTTCTAAAATTGTTTAACACATTTGAGTAATTTACATATAGGGTGTCACGGTGGCGCTGTGGGTAGCACAAAAACCTCACAGCAAGAAAGTCGCTGGTTCGAGCCTTGGCTGGGTCAGTTGGCGTTTCTGTGTGGAGTTTGCATGTTCTCCCTGTGTTCGCGTGGGTTTCCTCCAAAGACATGCGTGAATTGGTTAAGGGGGTCACACACGAGATGCACAGCTCGGCGACACGTCATGCAACGCCATGTATTTTAGAATTCTAAACATAGGTTTCTATCAGGGTATGTACACCGGCGCTGCAAGTGCGGCACCCAGCCACGACTCAGGACACTGTTCATGTGTTCATTCTGCCGCACCACAGAGCACCATTCGAACAGTTTCGTTTTAAATAACATGCAAATGTGTGCATTTGGTGTGTGATACTTCCAACTCTCATGTGCGCGCCGTGTTGTGACGCATCTAGTGTGCGACCCCTGTAAGTTAAATGTCCGTATAGTGTATGTGTGTCAATGAGTGTGTATGGGTGTTTCCCAGTGATAGGTTGCAGCTGGAAGGGCATCCGCTGCGTAAAACATTTGCTGGATAAGTTGGCAGTTTATTCCGCAGTGGCGACCCCAGATTAATAAAGATACTAAGCCAAAAAGAATATGAATGTATGAATGATTTACATGTAAATGCAAAAAAAGAGAGTGTCAAAAATGATATAGAGAGCAGCAGATTACATTCCTGCTCTGATAGCCGCAATACTACACTGAACGCTGTGTGTGTCTGTGGTACAATCAGGACTCGTAAGAGAACATAAACCGAACTTGGGATTTCAGATGGCAAACTTTAAACCCCATCTGGCTTAAGTGATAACAACATCATTGATACATCCCTTAAAGCTTCTAAATGAGTTAGTAGGTGGAGATTAGGTGGTCTTTTGTGTTTGTTTTAACACATTCAACCACATGAGTGACGGCATGATGAAAGTAATCAGATTAAATGTCTTTTCAACCACCTCTGAAAGTGGTCTACCTGTAATACGCCTGTATTTGACATCAGCCACACTGTGGAAACGCGACTGGCCTTGGCTCGCTCGCTTTAGGCGCGATAGTGGAAACGCGGCTAGTGATAGGATCTTAAAATTGTACACAGGGTAAAAAAAGTCACACTGAAATCTAAACAAGTTATTTAGATGTTAGTTTCAGTATTATTCTTAAGGATATCTTGTGCTTTTGGCCGTGTCCTTTTACCCAGGATATCACTTCTGCTTAAATGGATCAATGTTTTTATTATTTGTTTCATTTCACCTCCTGCTTCAGTTTCTCATCAAATCTTCTGACCAATCAGATGCTCTAGAGTATCTGACATGTCCCGCCCCTTCAAGACACTATTACTAAATGTGCTTGAGCTCAACTCTCACTGGCAGAGCTGTGATCAAAATGAAAAGGTGTTGTCTGTTCTTTAAAGAGGGAGGAGCTACTCTATGTCCGGCCCTGTGTTCCTGTTTCAGTTCAAAATGCATCACACATCAAACAAAAGGCAAATTTCAAAGCACTTCATGAATCCTTTAAGCCTCTGCATTTGAGTCTCAGCTTAAGCACTGAAAGCTTAACAGTACTCATGAACTACAGTCAAACAAGAAAGCATTTAATAATCAAGAATGTAGCTGTGATGGATGGTCATGGCCACTTGGCTTGTGTACAATGCTATGTCAGCTTCTTCGCTAGCCATTGAATTGAGCGCCGTTGTATTTATATAGCTGGGCATTTTGTCTACATAAGCATTTTGTAAAAATGGGATTCTGTTGTATCTGTACAGCTCAGCATTTAAAAATATGCTGTAACAGATTCAGCATTTATTTGTCTGGCTCTTTGACTGGATCTTGACTCCAGCTCTGTTTGACAAGAAACCGCAAACAGATTTATTGTTTTTAGGATATCAACAGGTTTAAACCTGAAACAAGATGAGTATTATGAAAGTATGGTGAATGCAACAGGAAGTAGATGACAGATAGCTCATTCAAGTCTGAGCTTCACCTCAAGCAAAGCTTTTATGATTACTATAGAGAGTGCAAATGATTTAAGTGACTGATGAGGATGAAAAAAAACAAACCTTTATTACAGTATTAATTCATCTTTATTCATGCTTGTTTTTGAAAACACTGCCGTTCATTGTTAGTCTTAGTTAAATTACTGCAATAAATATTAACAAGCTCAACTTCAGATTTTAATAATGCATTGGCTAATGTTGAAGTTAACATTAAGTGCTATTAATAAATGCTGTACAAGTATTCTTGATTATTACTTCATTCATTTACTTTTCAGCTTAGTCCCTATATTAATCAGGGGTCGCCACAGCGGAATGAACTGCCAACTTATCCAGCATGTTTTACACAGCGGATGCCCTTCCAGCTGCTTCCCCTCTCACTGGGAAACACCCATCCAATCTTGCATTTAAACATAAACACTACGGACAATTTGGCTTTTTCAATTCACCTATAGCTCATGTTTTTGGACTTGTGGGGGAAACCGGAGCACCCAGAGGAAACCCACACAAACACGGGGAGAACATGCAAACTCCACACCGAAATGGCAGCTGACCCAGCCGTGGATCGAACCAGCGACTTTCTTGCTGTGAGGCGATCATGCTACCCACTGCGGCACCTGGTGTTAGTAAATGCCGTAACTAATGGAAACTCATTGTAAAATGTTAGATTTTCCATCTACGTATAACGACTCAAATCAGAACTTTAGTACATGAATGTAACCTTGTTGTAAAATGTGATGGAAAACTTATATTACTAAATCATTACTTTTAGGCTCCCAGCAGACACCTTGGTGTCAAAACACTTGTAACACTTATCATGTTTCTTCACTGTCTATAAAAAACAAGAATCTTCTTCAAGGCATTGTTAATGTGCTCAAAAATTTTAGGAGTTCCCCTGTGAAGTCTTGCACCCTATTACGAACAGCAGGTGTTGAGAACAGCACATAAAATACTAGGAGACAGCACACGCCCCTTCAGCAGATATTGTGAGTGGATGCCCCTTGGGCGACATCTAAGGACAATAAGATGTTCCACTAGTCTTTATAAATTTACTTTTGTCCCTGAAGCAATTTTTTACGTAATAAATGTAGTTAATCGATTTATTAGTATTAGTTATTATTATTTATTATTGATTTTTTTGTGCACTTGATGTTAAGTGTTGGTGTTTATTGCGTTAAGTGTCATTCATGTTAAAATGTAAAGCACCATGTCAGAATTAATCGCCCCAAGGAGAATAACAAAGTTTTAAACTAACTAAATTAAAAACTTAAACTCTACAAAAAAGCTAATCATTTTGATGTCAAAACACTGCTGTCTATTTAATATCCACACATTGATGATCTTCTGACCAACACCAAAAAAATAAAAAATAAATAAATAACAGCACAAAATAAATAAGAAATGTTTTATTCATCTGAATGCTTCAATTTCAAAATTGGAAACTGAATTTTGTGACCCTACAATGCATGAAAACTACCTAGATATCAAAATGACATCAATTGTGTCGGGTGGACAGTACATAGACATAATTCAACTGCAGCTATACAGTACACAGCAGGGGTGTCAAACCGAATCAGGCCCACTAAGGGTTTGATCCAGCCCACGAGATGATTCTGTATAGTATAAAAACAAGCTGGGCGACGCAGTGGCGCTGTAGGCAGTGCTGTTGCCTTACAGCAAGAAGGTCGCTGGTTCGAGCCTCAGCTGGGTCAGTTTCTGTTTCTGTGTGGAGTTTGCATGTTCTCCCTGCGTTCGCTTGGGTTTCCTCCGGGTGCTCCGGTTTCCCCCACAGTCCATAGACATGCGGTATAGGTGAATTGGGTAGGCTAAATTGTTCGTTGTGTATGAGTGTGAATAAGTGTGTGGATGTTTCCCAGAGATGGGTTGCGGCTGGAAGGGCTCTGTAAAAACGTGCTGGATAAGTTGGCGGTTTATTCCACTGTGGTGACCCCAGATTAGTAAAGGGACTAAGCCGAAAAGAAAATGAATGAATGAATAAAAACAAGCTGCAGTTTTTCAATAAACCGCTGTTCCAATTGTGTCCACTTGATGCAATAGCGCAATAGCAATTGCAAACTGTTAATTTCATCCAATCCAGAAGCCTGAACCACGTCAGTTTGACAGCCTTTTTTAGAAAGAAAGACCACATCTATGCCCTGCCATACCACACTGAGGTGTTCTCACGAGGAAACGTGGCTTTTTCATATAAGTACAGTCGTCCGAAAATGTACGATTTTTAAAAAGAGTCGTGCCACACAACCACACCCCTAAACCCACCCATCATTGGTAGATAAGCAAATCGTACTAAATTGTACAAATGAGTGTAGAAATACACACGAATTAGCCACTAAATCAAAGTTACGAATTGCTGTGATATTGTGGTGTCCTCAGGCTCTAGCTTTATGTTATATGTTGGCCATATTAAAACAAAAAAAAACAATCTGAAGATGTTGCTTTTAAGCTATATCAACCATTCTTTAACCTATCCGAACCACTTAGGAATTGATTTCCCCCCCCATGTGACCCCTGAGCTAAAATGAGTTTGACACCGTTGGTATAGTGTCCTCAAAAAAAGGTGACGTCTCAGTGTATAATACATGTTCAATGAAGTGTATTTGAGTATTGTGTATTGTAAGTGTCTGTGTTGTCCTCGAAGTTCTCAGACGGTGGGCATCATCTCTTCAAATACTCACAGGCCTTGTAAGGATGGGCATCCCAAGGTAGAGAGCAAGGAATTAGCATAGCTGCAGTTCATATTTATTTGATTTACTTATTTGAACCAGAGCTATTAAGGTTGGTATGAAAGAATTCATCTGAATAGATGCATTTAACTGAAGCATACATTTATGTGATGTAATGTGTATTAGGCATGGGCCGGAATAAGATTGTAACGTTATGATAACCTTGGATAAAAATATCACGGTTTCCCGGTATTGGGATTACTGCTCCAAAACAAGCTGCTGTCTGGGTAAAAAACATTTTTCCCTAATTTGAACACAATATATTATCTTTTAAAAACCATTTAAAATATTTTGGACCAGTAGCTTTTGATGTAGAGGTTCATTTTCTCCTGGAAATGCTGTTGCCCTAAAAATGAATAAAATTGTTGTGAAAAACATGAAAAAACAAACTAATTAAAAACCCTTACATTTACCTTAGAAACGGTATAACAGAAAACTTTGGTGGGTTCAAAACCTTGAATTTTCCAAACCGTTGTATGCCTTGAAACCGGTTATCATCCCATGCCTATCGTGTATATGGCTTTACTGAAAAGATAGGTCTTTAGTTTAAATTGAGAAAGTGCGTCTGAGCCTCAAACATTGAGTTTAGGGACCATATATGAAAACACTCAACCTCCTTTAGTGGACTTTGCTATTCTGGGCACAGCCAAAAGCCTTGAGTTTTGATATCTTAAAGTGTGTGTGGGATTGTAGCGAGACAGAAGGTTGGTTAGATAAACAGGAGCTAGATCAGAGGTGGGCAAACTAAGACCTGCGGTCCATATGCAGCCAGCTGAACACTTTCATCTTTCCCACGAGTGAGTTTTTAAAATGCTGCTTCTGAGTAACGGTTTGGTTTCAGAATTAGTAAATTAATGATGCAATTACAAGTGAAAGCCATGTGATGGCAGTATTGCACACGGTACAGTTAACGCAACCAGTAGAATTAGAACACTGTCTTGGATATTAAAATGCACTTGACCATTAATGACTAAAAATTAGTCTAAATTGCTAAGTATTGCTGTTTTTAAAGACTACAACCTAAGGGGCTGATCACAGTGAAAATGCTTTATGCGTTAAGAGGCGCCACTTTTGAATGGTTTACTAATGGCTGCGAGAGTTTTGCGCGCTGCTTATGCGCCCTGTGTGTTTTAACAGCCTGCTGAGCCTCGCATTTTTGCTGTAGCAGACTCCAGACTTTGACACCCTTGCAAAGAGAGGGGACCAGACACATTGTTCACATTAACACACTCATAATAACATGACTTAAAATAACAAAAACTAAGATTCTTCCATTTGATCTCATAGTTTTATTATTGATATGAGCATATTAATACAAGCTCAAATGAGATTGTTGTACATTTATATTAATAATACTTTAGTAATTGCTTGGTAAATGCAATAAATAATAAATGCCTTATTTTATTTTATAAGGGATTATTGTTTTATGGTGATTGATAAGTAAATGTAAATAGCAGTGCAAACTCATTTAATTTGTAAATTTGACTTAATAATAACTATTTAAAAAAATCTGTTATTTGTTAATGTGACATGTTTCTGTACGATATTACATGTTCCATGCATACTGCCACTATAAATAAAAGTTATTTTTTGAAGAATTGGACATGGGGCCCTTCACTTGGTTTGCAAAACTTGATGTGGCCTTCAGGTTTAAAAAGTTTGCCCACCACTGAGCTAGATTATTTAAAGCCTTAAAGGTAAGAAACAATATTTTATAATCAATACAGATTTTATATATCTAAATTTGTCATCCAAAAAAATGTATGACATTCATGTGATCAATTTTTTAGGTGCTTTTTGACACTAAATCAGTCAATTGGCATTAAATCAATTTTCATTTTTTGAAATGTTGTTTTAACATTAAGATACCTGCTGAAATGTGGCATCTCATGCGAATGAGTTTATGAGTTATCAGTTTGTACACAAATATGCTGAGTTGTTTTAACTTTGGATAAAATCAGATGAACTCAGTTGTTGGGTTAAAATTTTAATTTAAGAAATTTACAGTGGTTAAGTTTGTCCATATTTTACCCAGATTTGAATTGAAATCACCCTAATTTTATTTTTAGAGATACAATGTGACTGGTACAATAAAACAAAATGAAAGTCCTACCCTAAACCGAACCATCAGTTGTTCATAAGCAATGTGTTAGAATCAGAGCAGACAGATTAGCCACCAATAGGGTATATGCCGAAGCATGCTAATAGGACTTTTAATTTGCCAGTAACCTGGGTTAAGCGCCTCTGGCGAACTGTATGCCAATGCAAAAACCAGCGCGCTTAAGGGCTGTTTTCTTTAAAAATCAGCGATCTCTACTAGCTGAGTGATATCCGATATAAAGTATATAAAGTGGGTCTCAGACTGTACAAGAAGCACTGCATTAAATAACATTTCCCCCCGCCATGTCTTTATAATATGAGCATTTATTTTACCCCAGTACATTTAATAGAGCTTCTGAGCTAGCCTGCAGATTCTGACGGTCGCGTGCGAGTAAACGGCTTTTTGTATCGTTTTACGCTTGAGCAACTAAATTAATGCCAAAGTTTATTTAACCGAATGTATTTTAATGACATTACAACATCAATGCTGTAAAGGGAACCATATAAAATGGAAAAAAAAACTCACAATAACAGGTCACCGGAAGTTTATCAGTATGGGAAAAACACTAACTCGGCATTTACCCTATTCAACAAAACATTTTCAAAGTATCTTTATATCCATGTGGATGATTAGAATAAAACCCATTCATTTACACTTCTCTTTACCATCAACAAATAAAGCAAAAACAGCACAAATACATGATCTCAGCCGGGCCAGAGAGAAAGTGTCAGCAGAAGTATCGTCATGGATTATGCTATCTCCAGGGCATATCCGCCTCAAAGTGACCTAGAAAGCGATATTGTTTTGGCATAGAACAATACATTACTCACAGTGATTATCAGCTCCAAAGACCTCCAGGAGAGATATTTACAAGCGTTTGAGGATAGCTGAAGTTTGACGGGTCTCTTTAGCAGTGGTTCGCTCTTGATGCAGACTGTATCACGTTCGGGAGTCATTCATTCTCAAAGAAGCAAAGACACACTATTGTCTTCCTAACAAAGCTTTTACTTACTCTAGCATAGATGCACTTCATAATACTGACGTTTATGCTGCCTTCCCTTCAGAATGATTGCATTTACGATACAATCAGTTACCAGAGGGGAAACTCATGATTTTCTTCAGGCTGGGGTTTTTGATTCATGTCATATAGGGGTAATATGAGCAGACGAAAATTCTGGGCTGTATCTATCCAAGTTTGTGTTAAGTATGCACCTAACATTTTTATACCAACACTTAATGGAACATTCTACTTTTTTGGAAAATAGTTCACAAGGGCGGCACAGGGCTCAGCTGTTAGCACTTTCGCCTCACAGAAAGGTCACTAGTTCTAGTTCTGTCTGGGCTAGTTGTCCACTTGTATGCGGAGTTTGCATGTTCGTCTCGTGTTCGCGTGGGTTTCCTCCGGGTGGTTTCCCCCACAAGTCCAAACGCATGCACCACAGGTAAACTGAATAAACCAAAGGCTGGTTTACACTTCTGCGTCGAGTGATCGCCGTGACCACGACGCATGCCTTGTGCGTCGCATTTATACTTATACGTGCTGTTTTTGTTGCTCTGCAATAACACTTCCGAACGCTGGCTGGCAGCATGTTATTTTGCTTTGTGTCAAGTTTCTTTGCTAGTGTTTTTTATAAACGCTACCTTAAATGTACAAGGAACTAAAACTCGCTCATTCAGAGGCGGGAACTGGCGTCATGTAGTTGCAGTTTCTAAGAGGTGCACATCAGCATCGGCGTTAGCCACGGCGAGGGGTTTGTGACCACACTAGGGCTGTGCAATTAATAGAAAATTCTTGATCTGTTAAGCATCATTTGGGAAATATTAATAAAAAAAAAAAAAAAAGTACAGGGGGGTAAATAATTTTGATTTCAACTGTAATCTTTTTGAATAACCGTGATTATGCTTTTTCCCATAATCGAGCAGCCCTAGGCTATGCCGTACCATACGATTGCGCTTGATGCAGAAGTATAAATCAGCCTTAACCTGTCCGTAGTGTGCAAGTTTTTGTATAACCGTGAGTGTATGGGTGTTTCATAATACTGGGTTGCAGCTGGAAGGGCATCCGCTGCGTAAAACATATGCTGGAATAATAGGCGGTTCATGCAACTGTGGCAACCCCTGATGAATAAGGGACTAAGCCGAAGGAGAATGAATCATTTACAAGAACCCAAGATTTAATTAGTTTTACCATTAAATTTGTGTGGGGAGTCAACGGATCGTTCCAGAACCGAACAAGCCACAGACCATGTTATCCTTAAAAGATTGGTTGGTGCCTAAATGTCTGAGCTTTGATTTCATTTTCAAAGCAATCCACAGGATCCCAGCAAAAGGCAATCCACAGGACGACTATCCAGTCAACATCACAGTTGCGTGTTAATTAACTTTACACCTTAAAACAATAAGAGGCTCTACAATCAAAAACCCACCAAACCGGTTTTTGACAAGTACCTTTTGGTTCGCGTGTCCTTTGGCGTCTGCAAGGAATACACATTCTCAGGCAGACACAGAAACGCTTCCAAAGTTTAATGGACATACAGTAAAACTGTGTTTATTTGAGTAATGTATGTTTGCTTTATGTTTCTGTAGGTTTTTGTGTGTACATGTTCCATGTGTTTAACAAAACTGTTATAGATAGTTCTTGAGTAATAGCCCTCAGTGACAAATTAAATCTACAGAATGTTTGTGAAATACTTCATGTTTGGTATTGATTGAAAGCTAGGAACGTTTCAAATGCATTGTTTTATATGAAGAAACTATATTATGAAAGGTGTCCATGTTATGAGACTTTATTTTAACAACTGCTATCAAAGCAGCACCGACACAATTTGCTAACTCGGCCTTCTAGAGGGCGGAATTGGGGTGTGACTTCACCCCGCACCTTATCTGATTGGACAAGTATTGTGTAGACCCAGCCTCTACCAAAGCCTATAAAACTTTGAACAAAGGAATTTCATCGTCGTCTTTTGCCGGTCATCTTTGCTAGTCGTCACCGCCGTCGCTGCCCGGACGTCGCTCTTCTCGTGCTGTGGCCGTTACATCGCCTCGCCGGAAGCCTCGTTACATCACGGAGCAGACCGCGACCTTCACTTGCTGCCGGCTCGACCCCCGATCTGCTTGTGCAACCGCTTCAACAACAAGCCATCGGGTCAACACATCCAAACTCTGAAACTCATCCTAACTACAGGAACCCAGGAAGGACTTCGAACGCCGCCTTGTCCAACATCCGTATCCCTAGCAACCGACTAAGGAAACCCCTCTTCACCGACAAGGGAATTCCATCACGTCACTGAAGTTGCTACGCTGACCAATCAGCTTCGCCGGGATTTCCCTTTGGACCAGTCGAGGAAACCAAATTACATCAGAACGCAAGTAGCACAAACAAGGTTTCTATCCATTGCTGACTCTGGTGTGAATTATGTTTAAGTAGTAAAGAATAGCGAAATTCTCTGCTTTTATGGTTTCTCTCAGGTTGCAATGCTAAGAACGTAGCAAATGCTAGAAGTTGAATCCACTCAGTCAAAACTCTCCTCAAACTGCTTGTGAGTGTGTGTATGTATGTGCGTTTGTTTGTTTTACGTAACGTTAGATTAGTACTTTGTGTTGTAGAGTAGCAATAAACTTTTGTTTCGTTTTAAGATCCGTGTTGGTGTGTTGTGTGCTTTATAAGTTAATGCCTCAGCTTCAGATACTGCTACCTTGCTTATTAAATAATTAGATTACTGTTTTTATATTGTTATTGTTGGCCATGTAATAATATAATACAGGATTGCTTTACACTAAACGTTCTATTTGCTAGACAAATACTAAAGTTGAGTGTAAGCTTTAAATAATTCTATGTGAATCATGTTCGAATCTTTGATTCGAATCCCCAAAGTTTAAACATGATTTAAACCAAAGAGCTGATTCTTACATAGTGGTGGAGAATGCGGGCAAGCAGATCTAACTTTTAAAGCACAAAACCCAGAAATCACGTTGTTAATCTTTTCTATTTTTGTCCGGAAAGAATAGATTAGAGGGAACAAAAGTTTTGCTACTGCACAATTTCATTGTGGTACCATTTGTTTTATTGCTTGACTACATTTAGTGTTGTTAAGAAAGTAAAACGTCATTTAAGTTGTCCGCCGAGACACACTGTAAGCCGCTCTAAAGCGCATGTAGAGAAAGACAAAGCGTATTCCTTTGTGCTTATCTCATAACGTTATATAAGGCCTTCACAGTATGATTTCGTACGCCGCGATTCCCGGATGGAAACTCAGCTGTGTTTTCTCCTGGTAACTGATTTAGCATAGCTAACTAAATTCTTGTTGCCCTGTAATTTGCTAATACTTAGTAAATTATTTAAAACGCGGAGCTCAGAGAGAGCTGCCTAGCGTAGTTTATAGGAGAAGTTTTGAAATTGATCAATTGAAATTGTGGTTTGAATCCACGGATGTGTTTGCAGTCTAAACAGACTTAACACAGAGTGCTGAGATCCCCCATATCTCTGTCACGATTTGTATTAATCTCAGAAATCCTGTTGATTAATTTTGTCTCACTTTCATAAGTTGAGAATCATTCAGTACTGTTAAGATATAAAATCTAACTAGTGCTTTTTGCTTGAACAGTGTGAGATGCGCCGCCATCTCAAGTGATACTGTGAAATTTGCTATTATTCCACTTTGTGGTCGTTGCCATAGCAGCAACCTTGGTCCGGAAGTACAGAGAGACTTGCCGGAATTACATTCAAGCGCGCATGTGCAGTCCGCCAGCGCCAGCTTGAATTGTAAACAATGAGCATAGCGTGAAGCTAAGCTAAACTAACGCTAACGCGTTTGCATTGAAGTCTATGCATTTCCAGTAGCAGCGAAGGCTAATAGATAGCACGTAGCATTTAGTGGTCTTGAATGCATTGTATGGCTGATGTTTGAAATAACTCTTGCATCTCAGTTGTTTCTCTTTACTCACCTTGGAAAAGTTGACAAACGCAAAGTTAATCAAAGTGTGCACAATCTAACTGCTGAGTTTAATCACTACTGTTTATTTTATTTTTGTTTTTCCTGCTGTACCTGGCCTGTTGAATTTAATCAGTTTGAACTCACATAAGCTGTTGGTTTTATTAGTGATGAATTATAGTTTTGTTTTCATGAATATAAATTAATGCTCTCTGACCTGTACAAGTATAAATTCTTTTTCCATTTATCAACATCTAGGAACACCCATTTCCTATAACTGTTGATTTAAACGGATAAGACTCCTTGATTAAATTGATTATGATTGTTTAATTTGATGATAAACTGCATTAAATGTTACTTTAACCAACCTCATTGTTTTGAAATTTTAATTTCATTAATGGTTCATTGATGTATGGTATCATTTTAATAACAATTAATAATTAAATTTAGTCATAAGTGTCTTATCAATCTAAATGATAACTTATAAAAGTTATTACCACGTTACAGATTTAAAGTTAAGTTCAATTCAAAATTGAATTTAGTCTATTGAATTTAGTTTATTTTAAGCCTGCTTACAGACAGTGCTCCCCCTGCTGCTTCATTGATGCAATTGGACAGTCCAGCCCAGTGAGCTGTAATGGTACCAACCTAAGCCATCATTGAGCCTAGTATTAGAACAGTAGCCCTCCAACTAGCCAACTTCAAAAGGAAAATTCTGATTTTTCTACTACGTAGGCTAAGTAGTTACTATATAACACAATAAAACCAACACTTCTTGTAGTGTCAACTCGACAGCGCCACCGCTTTGACATCCTTATTTACACCTAATGCTAAGATAAAACTAACTCCTTTGTTATCTCTTTCAACTAACTATCTTCTTTTTACTGTACTATTGATGCTGGTCTAAGGATTGTGCTTGTGAGAGTCAAAAAGCAGAGAATTTCAGAAACATTTAATAGATGTTTGGGACACTTGAACACTTTTAATTGTTAAAATTTTCTGATCTCACCCCTCCTTTCTCACTCATCAGGTCACCAAGAAGATAGGCGTCGTTAGATCCAATTCTAAACACGCATCCAGAAACAATTTATTTGGTGTACGGAGTCAATCCTATTCAGAAGCCAATACTGTTATTGTTGTCCTACTTTCTGTCACTTCAGAAGAAAGTTAATAGCAACTTCAGTCCTGGTATTTAGAAATCTTATTTTTATATTTAACAAAAGCTAAAGGAACTCTCTCTAGGAAAGTGGAAACTACAGATTTTCACCCTACTCCTTAGTCTCCTTAACACTTTTGTTCTCTTTGTTCTCTCACTGTGTCTGTGCTACTGACTCTTTCCACAGAGACTACCAGTTAGACACGCGTACCCACCAGAGGGCCACAGTTCCAGAGAACCACACATCACTCAACATTAGAACACACTTAACATTGCACATTAACATTTCTCCTTGTCTATTTGCTTTGTTCTACCTTGTTTTTTCTGTCTCCTCTCTATTTCTCTTCAAGGTCTGTGTCAGTTAAATCCTAAGTCCTCCCCTCGCCGCAAAACATGGCTCACTCCAAAGATCCTGTTGGCCACTGGAAGGACCTGGAAACATGGCTGAGCGTTGTAACAGGCAGTCTCCTCCCTAAAGCTGTCGAAACACTGCAGCCCCTGACGCAAAACCAACTGGATGAGAACATAGACAGCATCATGAAGCAAGACCCAAGTCAAAGCTTCAACCACAAGGAGCTGGCCAAAATCACTGGTACTCTGAGCCACACACTCATAGCCACCCTCAAATTGAGTGACAGACACGCCTCCCAACTCCAACACAAGCTGACACGCTTGCAAGCCCGCACCGAGCAGCTAGAGCTAGAGGCTCAGGAACGTCTTCAACAACCAAATGAGGTGGATGAAGGTACCACAGAGGAGATCGACAAACTACAAGAAGCCCTAACAGCCGTCACAGAAGAAAGAGAACAAGCCAGAGCAGACCACGCTGACGTCGCTAACAAGCTAGATTATGCTGAACAGCTACTGAAGGAAGCGAAGGTGGACTTAAGAGACAAGAAGGCCAGAATCAAAGCCCTTGAAACTCACCTGAGCGAAGCAAGACATGAGATCGACAGACTAATGCAGGAAGTGGATGACATCAAAGAGGAGTCCGCCAGTGAACTCAGGCATGCCTATGCACTGCGCTATGAACCTCCAAAGACAAGATGTGCACCAGCCTCGCCCCTGCCAAGCAGGACAGGATCCCCTGTCCCTGAGCTCTCACCTATTGAAAGAGGTGAGAAACCATGCCGAAGATCTTCGCCAACACCTTCTGAAGAGTCTTACCTTATCCCACAGCGACGAGAGCCTGTGATAGCCAGTCACAGATCGTCATACAGTCTGGACCTTAAAGACCTTGACAAGCTGGCCAGAAACATTGGCAAGTTTACTCCAAGTGTGTCAGGTGGTTTGGAGGTCCACGCTTATTTGCAAGACATTGATTTCCATCTGGAAATGAGACCTAATGTCTCTAATAAAGAAAGACTGTATTTGCTTCGAGCCACATCCAGCACTGAGGTGCGCAGCTTCCTGGACCGACAACCGGCTCGGGTAAAGAATAATTATCGCTTGCTCCAAGAAGCCTTCATCAGAGAGTTTGCAAACCCTGAATCAGATCAAGGACTTTTAGGTGCTCTGGAGACAAAACAAGCTCGCTATGAGTCCCCACATGCTTACTACAACCGACTCAGGCAAGCCTTTTTCGGAACTCGCAACGAACCGAATATGGAAGACCCGAACTTTAAGATTCTCTTCCTGAGAAACCTCCATCCTGCAGTAAGCCAACATCTCGGAGTACTCGCATGCCCACGAACAATGAGCCTCCAACAATTGCGAGATTTGACACAGAAAGCCCACGACAAACAAAAGATGGTGTTAGAGAAAAACACTAAAACTGCCACAGTTTTTGACTTTAACGCCCATCCAGAACTGGCACTAGAGGGTGCCCAACGCCCAAACAGCGTGAGACCACTATCCCCAGCGTGGAATGCGTCTCCGTCCAATAGACAACGGAACTCCTACGATGACACAAGACCTAAACAAAGGAACAGTCACTGGGATGGACCGCGTGGACAACGACGCTCACCTGAACACCACCGGGAAAGAAACCAATGGGGGTCAAACAAAAGCTGGTCACCATCTAAGGGAAGACATCAAAACCCTGGATCATCAAGTCCAAGGAGTCAACGAAGGTACTCCAAAAACTTCCACCCTGACAACGCTCAGACTCAATACCAGCAAGAGGAAAATGCCCCACCGGGATTTAACCCTCAAGAACTGGTGAAATTGATGATGAAAGAGTTTCTCAAATGCATAGAGGAGGACAGGAAACGGGAAAAGGAAAAAGCAGATTCAGCCTGACTAGTCGCTGAGCGGAGAAGCAACAACCACCTGAACCAACAAACACTTGCAGGTGAAAGCCCTCAGGTTTCCAAAAGTGCCGTTCTGGTCGTCTGCCACTCCTCCGACAAACCTCAGTTCAGTCCTGAAACCCTTCCTGACCCATGCCAAACTCCGGTACCTCCATTACTGGATGAACATTTGACAGCTCCATCATCATTGAACAACAAATGGGGGAGGACCACAACTTGACACAGATCAACTGTTCTACCCTCTTCACACTAACATAACCTTTGACATTCTAGGGAAACACCTAGTTAAACATAACACTAATACTTTCTCCTCTACAGCACTGCTAGAACAACCTCTAGTAAGAGAGGAGCCACTCCACATATGCAACACTGTTATTGCTGGTTTTTAACCTACCTTGTTTTTTGCATCCCTGTGCCTCTTGATTTCCTTCTTTCTCTCTCTCTCCCTAACTGATTTGCAGTTCCAGTCCCCTCTACAGGGAACTCCTGCAAATTCATGCATAGGGCCTAAAAGTAGGATTGACTCCTTCTCCCAAATTAGTGTCAATTGCTGCAGAATTATTGCTTATTTAAGTTGAAGCTAGCGCCACTCCATACTTGCAAAGAAGTAAACTAGCTAAATAACTAAATTTGAATTATTTCAGGCAATGTTACACTACACCTTGTGTTCCTAACACGAACAATTTAAGCTAAAACCTGCACCAGAACTCAGTCTATGGAATGGAAATGTGGTTTGTGTCTTGTGTGTCTGTTCTCTCTCTATCTATGCCTCTTGTTCCAGTGTCTGCCGATGTTTATGCCAGGAACATCACCATCCAAATGGGGGATGTGGGGAGTCAACGGATCGTTCCAGAACCGAACAAGCCACAGACCATGTTATCCTTAAAAGATTGGTTGGTGCCTAAATGTCTGAGCTTTGATTTCATTTTCAAAGCAATCCACAGGATCCCAGCAAAAGGCAATCCACAGGACGACTATCCAGTCAACATCACAGTTGCGTGTTAATTAACTTTACACCTTAAAACAATAAGAGGCTCTACAATCAAAAACCCACCAAACCGGTTTTTGACAAGTACCTTTTGGTTCGCGTGTCCTTTGGCGTCTGCAAGGAATACACATTCTCAGGCAGACACAGAAACGCTTCCAAAGTTTAATGGACATACAGTAAAACTGTGTTTATTTGAGTAATGTATGTTTGCTTTATGTTTCTGTAGGTTTTTGTGTGTACATGTTCCATGTGTTTAACAAAACTGTTATAGATAGTTCTTGAGTAATAGCCCTCAGTGACAAATGAAATCTACAGAATGTTTGTGAAATACTTCATGTTTGGTATTGATTGAAAGCTAGGAACGTTTCAAATGCATTGTTTTATATGAAGAAACTATATTATGAAAGGTGTCCATGTTATGAGACTTTATTTTAACAACTGCTATCAAAGCAGCACCGACACAATTTGCTAACTCGGCCTTCTAGAGGGCGGAATTGGGGTGTGACTCCACCCCGCACCTTATCTGATTGGACAAGTATTGTGTAGACCCAGCCTCTACCAAAGCCTATAAAACTTTGAACAAAGGAATTTCATCGTCGTCTTTTGCCGGTCATCTTTGCTAGTCGTCACCGCCGTCGCTGCCCGGACGTCGCTCTTCTCGTGCTGTGGCCGTTACATCGCCTCGCCGGAAGCCTCGTTACATCACGGAGCAGACCGCGACCTTCACTTGCTGCCGGCTCGACCCCCGATCTGCTTGTGCAACCGCTTCAACAACAAGCCATCGGGTCAACACATCCAAACTCTGAAACTCATCCTAACTACAGGAACCCAGGAAGGACTTCGAACGCCGCCTTGTCCAACATCCGTATCCCTAGCAACCGACTAAGGAAACCCCTCTTCACCGACAAGGGAATTCCATCACGTCACTGAAGTTGCTACGCTGACCAATCAGCTTCGCCGGGATTTCCCTTTGGACCAGTCGAGGAAACCAAATTACATCAGAACGCAAGTAGCACAAACAAGGTTTCTATCCATTGCTGACTCTGGTGTGAATTATGTTTAAGTAGTAAAGAATAGCGAAATTCTCTGCTTTTATGGTTTCTCTCAGGTTGCAATGCTACGAACGTAGCAAATGCTAGAAGTTGAATCCACTCAGTCAAAACTCTCCTCAAACTGCTTGTGAGTGTGTGTATGTATGTGCGTTTGTTTGTTTTACGTAACGTTAGATTAGTACTTTGTGTTGTAGAGTAGCAATAAACTTTTGTTTCGTTTTAAGATCCGTGTTGGTGTGTTGTGTGCTTTATAAGTTAATGCCTCAGCTTCAGATACTGCTACCTTGCTTATTAAATAATTAGATACTGTTTTTATATTGTTATTGTTGGCCACGTAATAATATAATACAGGATTGCTTTACACTAAACGTTCTATTTGCTGGACAAATACTAAAGTTGAGTGTAAGCTTTAAATAATTCTATGTGAATCATGTTCGAATCTTTGATTCGAATCCCCAAAGTTTAAACATGATTTAAACCAAAGAGCTGATTCTTACATTTGAGTTTATAATTTTGAATCCATTCAGCTATTCTTTAGGTCTAGCGGTGGTACTTTTAGCTTAGCATAGATCCTTAAATCAGATTAGACCATTAGCATATGACTCATTTTTTTAAAGTTCCTATTTAAAGCTTGACTCTTCTGTAGTTACATTGTGTACAAAGACTGATGGAAAATGATAAGGTGCTATTTTCAAGGAACTAGAGTATATTCTCATTCTGGTGGAATACTCAAGGAATTTTGCTGATATACCAATTCCCAGACAATTGACCTAGAAAACAGCAACTTTTCAGTTTTTGCATTAGTCTTAGCACATGATGTAACAAGAGTCAAGCTTTATAAATGAAATTATTTATTATTAATGACTTTTTAGATTGAGCAAGATGGTCTAAGTTGATTCAGTTACTTTTGCTAAGCTTAAAGTGCTCCCACCAGAGATTGGTTGAATGGATTCAAACATGGTAAAATTGTTTAATAGGCGACTTGAAAAATTAGCATATTTCCAAATAAAAAAGTGAAGTGTTCCTTCAGATTCTTCGTTGATATTTATAAGACCTAAATGAATATTTTTTTAGAATGCTCATTTAAAGGCTTTTTATAAAACTTGGCCATCTATACGAAACAGACAGAACGTTAAAAGCTCGAACATAGATGCTTGACCACTTTGAAATTGGTGCTACTTGACTTGTGAAAAGAAAGAAAACGTGTGGTATCCCCTTAACCAAATCGCCCCCTCTGCCGATCTGTCATTTGGAGGAGTACAGAAACATGGATGTTCGATCTGGAGTTCCAACAGCCCTGGAGCTGTCAAAAGTCCACCGGATGACGCAAAATGACGTTTATAGCAGCCAGCAGAATTTTGCTGACAAATAAATGTGGGTATCTTGGTGCAGGTTGCAGAGAAATAGAACAGACTGTTCAGGTACATATACTGCAGACGACACAGCACTGCTTGAAAACTAAATTAATCTCATACTTGAGTTGTGAGATTCTGGAAGACTGAAAAATGTGCTCTTTTAAAGCATAAATTATTGCCCAAAAACGTAATTTTCCTGACAAAAATAGCCTGTCAGACACAACTTCCAAGTTTGTAACAAGGAACTTTCCAGAAACCCAGCTTGACAGCATGTCCCTGTTTGACAAATGACGTACAATAAACCAGGCGTCATTTCTTTTCACTGTAGTAGTATAGTATAGATCAGGGGTGCCCAAACATCCTATTGTAGGGCCGGTGTCATTCAGATTTTAGTTCTAACCCTAATTACACACACCTGAACCAGCTTATCAGGCTCTTTCTAGGTATACTAGAAACTTCCAGGCTGGTGTGTTGAAGGAAGTTGGAGCTAAACTCTGCAGGGCACCAGACCCTCAAGACTTGTTTGGGCATCCCTGGTAGGGCTGGACCGATAAACAGCATTACATCGAATTGCGATGAAATGTATGTCAAAAACAATAAGCTCTGGACTTTTTTTTACTCTATATTGATCTATTGACTATATTGATTAACAGTGTTGATATTAGAGATGTAACGAATTTTCAGTCACCAAATTTTTTTATGCTATTTAATGGACCCTCTAATTTTCATGGCTTCAGTCATTGTTGGGGTACTCTTTTAAATGTAGAAGCATTAACAACTTAACTATCATTATCGTTCCATATGGAAATTATTTATTAAGATTTGTGCTATATTGCCCAGCCCTAATCCCTGGTATAGATCATGCGTGTTCAAATCATGTTTATAATTTTGCAGATCCAATACAAGCTTCTGTAACTACACCACATGCGACTCTGACCAGATGATGTATTAATCAAAACTAAGAAAAAAAAAAAGGTCAAATTATTTGTTATATATTTTCCACTAGATGTTATTCTTATATATTGGGATTTACGGTTTTGTCCTGGTTTATTAAATGTTCAGTTTTTATGTTGAATAAGGTGGTATATTTATTTTTAATATTATAGTACAAGTCCAATAACTATGGATTTGACTACAATTTGTATCAGTTTTACTCCAAATTCAAGGGTAAACTATGGTTGCATGCATATATATATATATATATATAAATAAATAAAAATATATATATATAAATATAAATATATGCCAAAAATATTTTATTTAAATAACAAGCAAATGTTCGCATTTGGTGTACTATACTTCCAACTGTCATGTCCACCCAGTGTTGTGCGACCCCCTTAAAGGCCTTAATTTTATTTTAATACCCCATGCACACCCTGTCAATGCCACTTTTTTTTTTTCTCTATAAGAGTCCCACATTGTTTAACATCAACTAAAGCTGCACTCACACTCTAGTTTGAGCAAGACGTGCGATTGGTCCATGTTTTAAATTTCTGTTCACAGAGGTCATGTTTTGAATCCTCGATTGGTCTCATGCAGTCAAGTGATGTGGTTTTGAAGGTCAGAGTTCACGAAGCTTGAACATTGTTACACTGCGAAACTTCTCGCACGAGTTTGCATTTGCTGTCTGACGCATTCACGTGCGTATGAATAGAAGTCTAAGGGGAGAAAAGTCCAGTCTGACGGTAGGTTTAGATAAACAAAAAGGAATAAACATATAATTTGTAATTTCAATAAAAATGTTGAGGCCAATGTAACAGAGAATACAGATTCCTTGAGAAGTCTATGTTTTGTTCCGGTTATCTTTTTACCAGGGTTTTACACTCACAGGATTAACACTGGCGTTTGAGGCTCACCGTATGGCTATTTCCATGCACAGAACTCTTCAGTTCAGTTTTCCATTCAATTCAATGCCACCTTGCACGTTTAAAGCTTTCAGATTCAACCATTTTAGCATCAATTCAACCCGTCTATAGGGATAAACCAAATAGCACATATACCATCCTGTGTAGATTTAAATAAGCACACACAACCTTCATGAGGGTGAACTTAAATAACATTTACTGTTCAAATGTCACAAAAAAACAGAGCTGTACAGAAGAAAGTTGGTGTTTGGTGAAAAGGTTTAGTTCATTTCACACAGCAGCAGCAGCTCAAGCACATGTCGCACATGAAAAAAATCATTTACAAGATACTGCACTGTGCAATTTTACTCATGTGGGTACAAAATATAGAGCAGCCATTTTGATACCATTAAAGACTGAGAAGTAGAAATATAAGAACATGAGTTCAAGACTCCAGAGAAGAAATGCGATCAAACTAAAGCATGTACACCGCAATATAAACAAACTTCAATTGTAGTTAAGGCTCACAGTGTGGAGAGATTACAGTAAACACTGCCAGGGTTTTTTCTTTAGGCACACTAATAACTCCGGGGCCCATCGTAAGCCAAAATACAAATCAGAGGTAATGCGTTATCACAAATCAAAATGTCAACCAGATTAATAAGTCGCACACAGACTTAATCATACGTCAATCACATTGCAGTCTGCAGAAGCTTCGTCCGGTCCATTAAAAGCACAGAGTAAAAATAAAGGTAGTCACAGTTACAACAGTAAAGGTCACGCTGGGGAACAGGTCCGGCCTGCTTCAGACTGTTGGCTCTCATTAAAAAAGGAAAAACATATGGAGCAGTGCCAACTCAAAAGCTAACTGGCGCCCTCTGCTGGCCTGCACCAAAGTGTGAGTGTGTATGTGTGGAAATCCAGAAGCAACAGCAGGCATACTGTGCTTTCTCTGAAGAACTGAGAGAAAAACGGCAGCCCATAATCCATCTCCGACCAGCTGGGACTTCACAATGTGACGGCTGAGACGCGAACGCAAAATAACCGTGCAGGTTGAACGAGGTCAATGAGAGGTGTGAAAGCAGGCAGAAAACAAGAACGAGCGTGAACAAGAGCATTATGAGTGAGGAATGGAGACATTCAGGAGGATGAATATTCATGATCAGTGTATCCTCCAAGTGCAGCTCCGAAAACTCAGACTTGGTAAAAATGGGATGAAGTAGTGCAAGACAAATACTGTGCATGGTGGAGGGGAGGAAAAAAAAAACACAAGACTAACACTGAACCCCATAAAGACACAGACAGGTGACTCACTGAACAGAACAGACAGCTACCGCATCCGTCGCACCAGATTCAAGCATGTAAGGCTTGGCACTCGTACATGACAGTGTTTTGTGGAGGAGCCTTTTTAGACAACCGAACAACTATATACACACACACACACACACGACTAACAAGAGGCATAGCAGAAAAAGGCTATCATCCTGCAAATCAAAAAAAAAAAAAAAAATAATTAAAAAAAAAAAAGCCTACTAAATAAGAGTTCACTATTGAAACCCTCTTCCGTTTTGGCATCAGTTTCATCTTTGGGTTTACGAAAAGTAAAAATTAAATTAAAACTAACTTAAAAAAAAAGGGAAATAAAAAAATAAAACTATTTACAAACACATTGAAATTATATACACAAAACACACAAACTTCTGCAATCGTCCATGTGACCGATCGCCCGAGAGCGACTGCTCCCGGGTGAACTCCATGACGGTCTGATGCCCTTTCATGCTCTCGCTCACACACAAAAACACACTTAAAGTAGCGATCCCTTTGAGAGCTGGCGTTTTTCGAGGAAGCCATCAAGTTGTGGTCAAAAGATGCGCTTGCGTTTCAGGTAGGAGTCTGCGTAGTGCCCGCCGAGACCCTGAGAGTGCTGCCCTACATAACCACCCTCTGGACTGGGCTCTGGAGACGGGATGAGACGCGAGAACAGACGCTTCTGCCCACCGATGGGAGTCTAAACATGGAGATGAAATCAAAATCAATTGAGTTCCCATCAGGAATAACTTTTGAAAGCTTCCTGGCACAGTTAACTGATAATCGACAAGCTGCAAATATAGACGAAGAGATGAGGGCTGAAGATGGCCTACCTTCATTCCAGCACCAGGTGCAGCAGAAAATAGACTGGGATGAGTCACTGGAGGCATTCCGACCGCCTGAACAGACACAAAAGCATAGATGAAACGTCTGAGTCGCCTTACATGTATTCTGGCCATCTTTGCCAATGAAAGTCATAATGAAGATGGATATTATGTAATGATGTGATGAGGAGGATGTCGTGATTCAGATAAAGTTGTGAAAATGGATTTAAGAGCTTGGGAAAATGGATCTGGATAAGTGATTCTTGGGCTTGCGGCCAACTCAGTGATCAAACCAGTGCGGCTCTGTGTTTGAGCTGCAAGGCCACTCCAGCCGCTTTAAATCAGGCCGTCCCTTTAAACGAAAGCTTTTTAAAGTGCATCATGCCGGAATTAATTTGCAAGTAATTTTGCTATGAATTTAAATAATTTTTGATTTTGATGTGCAGAATGATTTAATAGTCTCTGGTACAGGGATGCACATCAAAAGTCACTGGTTTATAGTCTTGAAGATGTTTTTAAAAGTAACAAAATTACAACAGCATTACATTAAATGAATCAAGAGACAGTATAATGCTGTGTTCACACCAGATGCGGTAAGCTCAGATAAATCACGATATTCGCACGTAAATAGACACTTGAACAGAGTTTACTCGATTTATTCACAAGTCAAATTCACTGAGCAATAGATGTGGATTTGCATCATGGGCAGCGCTTCTGTCTGCCTGGCGATTCTAGCTTCATTGCTAAATGGCTAACATGTATTTTACTGAAAGAATATCTGTTTATGTGCTTTATGAAAGTTGAAAAACAGCGTTGATTCATTTAGAGCAGTGTCTGAGTCCACTAGATCCTTTCAGAGGTGCACCCAGCTCTGAGTTCATAAACTCCACCAGAAACAACACCTTCATGATGAAATGTACAAGGTTACAGAAGCAAATTATTTCAGATGTCTATGCTTTTCGGTTTGTGTGCACTAATTTCCAGATGGCAGCGTTCATCTTCAAATAACAGGAGTGTTTATACTGGAGATTATATTAAAATAAACCTGACAATTTGAAAAGTTTAAACCTCAATCTAGTTTAAAAACACTACTGTGAAATGCCATCTTATGCTTATGTTTTACTGTAATTTGAGTTTTGATATATTATAATGTAATGTAGCATTCAAAAATGACTGACAATACACATTAGTAGGGATGTCCAGATCAGATCATGTGATTGGAAAAATCAGGTCAATCGGAATCTAATGTTACCTCCCGATCAGGACTCCCAAAAAAAAAAAAAAAAAAAAAAAGTATATATGGATCCGTTTCTTTACTCTTCTTTATTCTTTTTTATTTATTATAGAAGTACAAAATCAGGTTTTGGTATCGGTAGATACTCTGTCTTTGTCTGTATTGATTTTTTTTTTCTGCACTTTGAACGAGTCCGGACAGTTCCTCTTTATGGAGGATGAGGGAGCTCTCAGATTTCATCTATGATTCTCAGTTTTAGGTGAACTAACACTAACATCATTATATCCCAATTCAATGTTATTACATTCTGGAGGCACCTCTGCTCTTGCAGGAAGCACTACATTATGATAGCTTGATTTGCATACCTTATTAAGCTGGGTAGAGGGGATGTTGGAATGAGCTCCAAAGCTGAAGTAAGAGGACTGAGGGGGGCTGGGAGGATAGCTGAAAAGAGACCCCGCATCACTGAAGCCTGCATGCCTGGAGTTCTTTACAGAAACAAGAGACAATTACAATTTCACACCAGTCCAACCTTATAACAGAATTATTTTTTGTGTGTCATTGTCAGGAGGTGTGGATGTACCTGCAAACCATAGCCAGGAAGGGCTGCATTTTCCAGAACCTCCTGCTGTTCATATAAATGAGACAAGGGATCCTATGGATAGAGTAAAATCAGCGACAGGATGAGTGAGTCACACATAACCGCATTTTTGACTGGCATTGTCATGTATTTTGATTTTCAAATAATAAGCATTCATCTGTGGTAAACTTAAGTTTCTACGTAATGGATAAAGTACATTCAGGCAGTTATTATAGCAGATTACACAGCTGTCTAGACTGCTTGCCTTGGATTTTTATGACTGACCAATAGGAATTATGTTATTCCCAGATAACAACCACTCAGACTCAAGTTTTACATCCATATGTTTATCTGTTTCTACCACTGTTTTGGGGACCATCTTGTGACTGAATGAATAGGTTAGTGTATGTTCCATTTAGCCATTATCATTTGTCAGCTTTGCCTTTTATTAAAGAAGTAATAATTATTTATTAATTATTAAGTAACTATTATTACAAGTCAGAACATACCTTTTGTGGCAAGCAGTAATGTAATAAATGAAATTTTGAAAAATAAAGCTCTGTAGTTTTATACAGGCTGATAAACCAGTCAGAATTTATTCTGCTATTCTTACCTGGATGTACTTTATACCTTTTATAAAAGCACAACAGGCTTATGGGCAACCCAAAATTGACTAGTCTGCTTTATACATTTGTAGCATTGCAAATGGCCCAAAATTCTTATTGAGAGTATGTGGTGATTTGAATCCATGTAACGCCATGAGTATCTACACAACAACAATTCAAGTGTGGCTTCAACCATTTCATGGAAGTCAAAAGCAGACATGTTCAAAACGTTTTAGAGCCCATTAAAGAGCTCTATTTGGCATTGCCCCATTATGATTCATTTGATTGAAAGTGCTTCCAGGTGTCAGTAGTGTCATTTAGTGCAGATGTTTATAAGATATGAGCCAACCTGGTGCAGAGAAAACTCAGGTGTGCATGACTCCTGGAAGCGCAAGTTGTAGTTCGAGTGGATGCCGTGGTTCGTCCGCAGGTTAGACATGCTGCCAAGCGGTGTTCTCTTCCTGTAGGGATGAGCCCTTGTGCTGGCGCCTAGATAAATGCAGCACTTCAGAAAATGCAACCAAAACCACGATAAACAAGATACCACAAAGACACTCACTTGAAGATGGGAATATGCTGGGAGAACTGAGAAATGGGTTTTGGGATACACCAACATCTTTCGGAGGTTCACCCAAAATGGACACCTTCAGGAGAAAAAAAAAAAAAAAAGAGGTCTGAACATACAACCCTAGATTCTTTGGACACACTAAAGATTAGCAGGACCAAACAACAACAACAACTCATGCCAAACCAAATCAAGTTCCTCTGGGAGTCTGGCAGTAATAATACTCTACATGAGAAAATAAATCTGCAAAAGCAGGAGCAGCAATTATTAAACCCATCTCACCCCTGGTAAAGTTAACCCATCTGCTCCTAATATCCCACTCAGAAGGGGCATGTTCATTCCCTGTAGCACAGGAGAGGATGCTGGGGGGAAGCCGATCGGGGTGGCTGGGGTCTCGCTCTCTCTTCCAAGAGGTCGGCTCAGAGATGGTTGTTTAATGGGGCCAAGGGACTCATTCTGCAAGCCTAGTGCAGGAGCAAGAGCGCCTGAAATAATTAAATAAAATAAAGCCAATTAAACTCAGCAGACCCATTAGAACGGTGAATTACCTTTCATTATCCCAAAGAATAAGACAATTGAACAAGATGTTTTGTTGCAGAATCCTATGGTTACGTCAAATTATTTTTAATTGGATTATTTGGAGTTTAAATTTTTCTAGTTCGACAAAACACACTCGACTAAAGCACTTCCAAAGCGCAACATCTATTCAAGAAAATTGTATCTTTCATAAGGGTCATCCAAACAAATCAGCCATGTTTGTCAGCCATCAAATTGAATGCATTTTGTATGATCCTATCACAAGTGGCAGGCAAAGATGTATTACTGTTTTTCAAAGGAGTGTTGTGGCCACTTGTGTTTGTGTTTTATTTTCATTTTAATGAAGAAATAATCAAACATTAGGTAATCTAGCAGAACTTCACTGCTGCCTAGAATGCCTCAGACAGATAAAGGTTCACACAAATGCAATGTGGTATTCAACTCATGAGTTCTTTCAAATTAAAACGTTTTAGACCCCGTTTGCACCTATTTTAGCATTAATTACTGGTAATCTAACCAGAGATCGATCAGGGTCATCAGTGACTCAAAAATGTGAGATACCTTGAGGCATCTCCCCAAGCATGTTAATGCCTTGTTGGAGAGGAAGAGCAGCCAGAGGATTGTCACTCAGCAGTCCAGCCTGTGGAGAGACAGAACTGTTTTAGTTTGATCACATACACACGCACGCACTTACGCACACACACTAAGAAAGACACTCAAACACCACATCAAGGCACACCGTTTGCTAGAATTAACATTCTAGCATAGTGTTTCTCAACCACATTCCAGGAGGACCACCTGCATTGCACATTTTTCATGTCTCCATAACCAAAGACAAGATTATCAGCTCATTAGCAGAGCCTGACAGATGGGTGTAACAGACAAAGGGGACATCCGAAACATGCAGTGCTGGATCACTCAGCAACATGGTTGAGAAATACTGTTCTAACAGATGCCAAACAGAAACAGATGATCAATTACTAAATTGCTTTGGCTTCAGCAGAGACACATTACCATATTTACCTGGACTTGCCACAAAGTCTTGTCACATACATTTTCATAATATAAAACGACAAAACCGCAGCAGCACACACACACACACACACACAACCACACATACATACATACAACCACACACGCGAAGCACTCACACAAGGGAGAAGACTGTACTCTTTATTGTGCAGAATATGAGCCCAAAGAAGAGGATTGCCTAAAAGAGCTTGCTGAGGGGAGAGAAGAGAGTGAGCGCTAAAACAGATGCTGCTGGGAGAGTGGCAGTTTATAAGAGGTGGAAAGAGAGGTCAGCATTGTACCTGTTGGACTTGGTTCTGAAGCAGCATCTGCATCAGGGCAGCAGAGAGAGCAGGGTTCGCCAGGAGGGGTACAGCAGGCGCAGCTCCCAGAAGCCCTGCACATCAAAAGAGCCACAAATCAAATCTACCATCTCAATGTGCGAAAGCTTGCACACGAAGAATGCTTTGATGAATCACCTTGTTTATGTGCTGGGTTGAGAGATGCCATTAACATCTTCAGTGTGGCAGGGTTATTGAGGCCAGTAAGGATCTGCATGGCGTTGGGTTCGGGTAGGAGACCTTTCCCTCTGTTCAAGGCCTGCAGAAACACAGATGACATTTACACAAGCATGTTGATCTACAATCAATTAGCACTGGAAGTGTTCAGACACCACATTGGACATTCAGTGTTCTCAAGTCTCCGGCACTTAGACTGCAGTTCTGCACGAGAAGTTTGGCCCGAGGTAATATGGTTAAGCCCAACTGAGTCTGGTTTCTCTCAAGTTTTTTTTTTTCCTTTCACTTTTGTCAATTGGTGAAGTCATGTTCATTGCCACTTTCACCACTGGCTTGATTGGTTAAGAACTTGTGGAGCTGCACACCAATGAATTTGCTCTTCAGTGTTTGGTGAAATTAAACCACACGGAATTTTGAAATAAGGACTTTACTAGAACTTATATGTTTAGCTACTTTGACACAAATCTACATTGTAAAAGCGCAATAGACATAAAGGAGAGTCTAATTGAACCATGATTCAATCATGGTTCAATACTGAAGCTGAATTTGGTGGTTTGATCACTCTTTAACATTTAACCTATTTCACACAGGGTAAAAAAGGGAAAAGAAAAATGTAAAAATTATTTTCATCATTTCAAATAACAAAAAATAGAATCACCAAAAAACAAAAACGAATAAAGGCTTGTTTACTATATTTCGAAACCAGATAGGCAGACTCATTCACTATGACACAATGGTGCCACACACAGGCTTGCCTATAGGCTATTTTTTTCCACATAATAACTTTATAAAAACTGATAACAGGCTTTTGTTATACAATTCTGTTCTAAAATGAAAATCCAATGACCAAAACATAAACTGACCTACAATTCTGTCAGACATAGGTTAAGTACCATGTACTATCATGTTATTTTTCTTACTGGTTACTGAAGGTCTCTGATCTGAAAAAGCCTCCTAGAAAAACCAACTAACCTGACCTGTCAGCTCGTACTGCACACTTTTCAACTGCATGTGCAAATGCACCAGTATTAATGAATAAAGCACAAAAACAAAAATACATTGGTTTTAGTCAATGCTATCAATTAGTAAATCAAATTTTAATACCAACTTATGTAACAGTCTGGTACTAATTGGCAATGATTAGCATATAGGTATCAGTCAATTATTTTAAGTATTATTAGTTCATAACGGCTTAGACACTTAACAGCATAGTATATAAATGTAGTGTCATCGCAAATAGAACGCAAACGTTTTTACCAAGCAGAAATTCAAACTGTTTTCCAGATGACGTTTGACTGTTGCTAAACTAGTGAAAAAAAAGTGACCAAACTACCAAATAATACCTGCCATGGGTATAACCGCATTCACCAGTGGGAAGCAGTAGAAGCACTCCCCTAGGAGAATTTTGCTTACACAATTCAAAATAAAGCAATCCAAAAAACAGTGCATGAAAGCTCCGCCCCTTCCGCTACATGAGCAAAGCAGTGACCATTGAGTGTGTGATGTCCAACATTCCACACTTCTTTTAATGGTTAAATAAGTGCATTATCCAGGTATTCAAAGTGCACTTAATCTTTTTAGAGTTTTCAATGTGACTGCACTACTTACACTATTTATACCATCTATACTACAAAATGGCAAATAGAATAGAGCACAAGTCTTTGCAATTGTGGCATTGCAAAAGCAATATTGAATACTTTCATTTGCCATTCGCACATTTTAATTTCTTTGTGTCTCATACTTAACTTTAATAACAAAAACTAGTTTGGGACTTCCACCCTGACCTTACACGATTTATTCTTCATGGTTAGGCATATTCTTTCAAACATCTTTTTGAAAGTAGGTCAATTTTTTTTTACAAAAACAGCAAAAAAAAGGGTAGAAAGATTTGACCTTAGAAAATGTGAGGGCCATCAAAAAACCAGTTGAGAGCCACAATAATAATTTACAGGAGTCATAACTGCATTTACCAAAAGAAATAACCCTCGAAAACTGCATTTATTAAATTTGTCAAGTATCTCTAAGCAAATAGATCAGATAGTTGTTAAATTATATGATTAAACAAAGCAAGCATCAACACACCACTCTGCCAAGAATTGAGGTAATGAATGTGTACCATGGTCTGAGCTGCAATGAGGGCAGCCAACATGCTCCTCCCTGGTGGTCCTGGGGCACAGAAGGACACGCGTATATGAGAGTCACCCAGAGCTCTTGCATCAGTCTGCCGCTGAACATCCTCTGCCATCTCAGGCGTCGAGAACTCCAGCACAGCAAACCGCCGGAAACTGCAATCCTGACCCTGAGCAAGCTGTGGGTGCAGATTAAACAAACAAACAAAACAGATTAGCCTTATTCTCAGAGATGGTTACAGTAGCATAAAAGCAAGGCCTGCCCATAAATCAGTCAACCTGTAAACACAAATTGCCATAATTGAATCTCCATAATGTTATTTGGCAGAATGAAAGTAGTTAAATGATTTCAATTAAAATATACAATCTTATTACTAATATGTCAAAGTTAACAAACACACAATAGGGAAGGAGCTGTTATGTATAGTTATGAAACCGCTTCAGCATTGTCCGTAAAGGGTCACGAAACCCCAAAACACACTTTGAGCTGTTGACAGTCATGTGTGTCCCACACTGCTAAAAACACTATTAGGACACATATTTCACTAAAAAGGGAAAATTGGTTGTTTTTGCGTTATTTCGAGCAAATTCGTGCTTGTGGTTTGAAACTAATTTTTGAAGCTGCATCAAGGCCTTGAGATCTTAGCGTGTCCTGAGAACTTAGATATTGTCCTGTCTCTACAGATTTGGTAAGTGTGTGCGATCAGTGCTCTTTCTAGGTTTATTCAGATGGCAAAGTTGTAGTTCGTATCGTCAGCAGTACTCTTTCAGTGTTTAAAGACAGACCTTAGTAAAAATTATTTCTAAGTTACTTAATTTTGCGTTAATATCACTAAAATATTATAGACTGAAAGGTCTGCTGTAAATGCCGCTTTCCGACATGAACACTGCAAGCAAACTATTGCCTACCGTCGGGTTTAATTTTTGCCGCATTTTGTGACAGGACAGTCCACACACACAGCTCGGTAGGATGGACCTACCGACTGCATCAAGTCAACAAGGTTTTTTTTCCTCTTATACGACCTGTGGTATCAATTATTCCACTGTCAAACAGTCAATCTTTTTCCCCTGCATGTGTTTGTTTTGCCTCTGTGAAAATCAGCGCATGCTCAAATGGAAACTCCTTATTTTATTTAAATCGTTACCCTTTTCCCTCCCCCAACACTACTACCTAAACAGAGCTAGACACACCCACTTTCCTGACAATTTTCAAAGTAGATGTGAAAACGCCCTGCTGAAACGGGGGGTTTCATGGCCCTTTAATGTGTAAGATTTTTATATCAAAATATTTAAAACCCCACTAAAACAGTTACATATTTATACAAATTTATTACAAATTTATACAAATGAAATTTAATGCAGTGCTTCTTGTCCAATCTGAGACCCACTTTATATCGTATATCGAACAGGCAATGAAGACTGCTGATATGTTTTTTCTGTTGTTAATGAGATCTTAAAGGGGACAATTTTGTAATGGAAAGACTTGGGCTGCCTTACTGCAAATTAAAAAAAGTTTGTGATAAGACCCATTTTGGGTGTTTCATTTTTAATTTTTTGTCTTTAACTGCAGTTTCACGCACTTACAATCTATATAAAATTAAAAATAATGGTAGACACCAGAGTTGGGCCGATAGACAATGCCATCATCCACCGCCGATGGCTGACAAACTTCACGATGCTAAGCCGACATCACTCCGCCCTACATATATAATGATATACATCTTATTATTTGCATGTCATCTTAATAGCAAAACGGTCTTTTCATGAGCTGTGGTAAATTTTACATAAAGCTGCCGCTTGCACGGCTGACAGCAATGTGAAGATTAAATAAAGGATTATACTGTACCTCTTGCACTTAAAATGTGTAGATTCAGTGGTAAACACAGTTACCTGCAAACCCCGTCCCACAGACTTTACAGTGAATGGATTTGGTTATTCTCAAAGCAGACTTGAAGCCACTGGAAGTCTTTTATCCATTCTTGGAAAAGTAAAAGGTAAATTAACATTCAGCACACGATCAATAATAAGATGTACCGTTATAAGTTACTGTGGGTAAATCTGTCAGTGTTATTTTCATTCTCTCATCTTCAGCGCTTCACATTTCAGCGGTTGTAGCTCCTGTCATCTGAAGGCATTGACCGAGTGATTGATAGCTGATATTAACCAATCATTCGCGTTCAGTTCTAGAGCAGTGGGCCAATAAGAAGAGCACAAAGGCGTGGCAAGCATTGCGGGCTTTTTCTACTTCAGCAAGCTCGCATAACTGTTTTAATCTGTTTCTGAGTGCTGCGTTTGGCGTTTTTAGGTGCAAAGATGCATTCTGCATAAATGTCTCCTAAATCCACGGACGCGGTAAGAATTTTGCAGTGAAAACAGTGAAAATGTATGCACTTGCCCAAATGCTTCCAAATATATCTTAAGGTTGCATAGATAAAATTTCGGGCACGTAAGCGACCAAAACAGTCTAGCCCTAGCATTTTTACTTATTTTATTAATATTATGAGGAAATAACAACAAATTATCAATCACAATACAAATTACAGTGAACTCCAAATGAAGTCCCTTCCACTAGCTGTGGGAAAAACCATTATAACAGATTACTGTGCCTATTCATGCTAGAGTCCCACGGAAAAAAAAGTGATTGACAGGGGAGGTGGTAATGTGTGTAACTTTTATTATTTGGTTATGGGTAAAGCAAAGAGGTGAAAATGGTAGGCTACAATTAATTAATTTGTTATGAACTAATCAATATTTAACAACGACCCCCACCCCCTGCCAACGATGCCATCATCCATCTCGATGTTTCACATTAGACAACATCGATCCATTAGATAAATTAATAAATTAGATAAATTGGTCAACATTGCCCAACCCAAGTAGACAATCGAGACAAATATAAAATGTAATTGAGATGCAATTAAATAAAGGATGAAAATTAGTCATTTTTAAATCAAATAAAACACTAGGCATATTAGAAATGCACATAATAGACAGACAAACAGTGGCTTCAGGTACAGGTGTAAAGAAATTGAATAAACAGACACAAATAAATGCTTTATTAGAATCAAAATGAACAGCTGGTCCAAATGTTTAATTGTGTCATCGTTTACTCAAGTCATTTTATATCAGACAATTTACTTGATTTATGAGTTTTTAAACAATCTACATATTTCTGATGTGAAAAGCAGCAGAAAGTATTTGGCTGTTGCTTAGGGCTGCAAAATAAATTGTTTCAAAATCGATATCGCAATGCGTGCATCTGCAATAATCAAATCACAAGATTTGCAATGTTGTGTGATAATGGAAATAACAAGATGGGAATACATTTTTAAAATGCATAACAGTAGGATAAACGTTTTATTCGATAGGAAAAGATGCAAACTACGATGGAAACTTTTACAGAACAAATGTCTGCATTTAAAAAAAATAATAATAATAAATTGTCGTGATTTTGGTTACAAAGATCATGTGATGATAAATGTGTGAATGGACAAACCAGCAGGCTGACTGCATTATAAAGCATCTGAAGTTGTTTTGGTCATTCTAAAATGCCTTAACCATTTCAGTACTAGTGTTATTATATTATTAAATACCTCCAGAATCAAGAGCCACTGTGCTCCATGTCTTACGCCTTTAAATGCCTCTACATTCATTGCGCGCCGGCAAATGGTCGTCTGAGGCGCAAGTAATTTTTTAAATAAAGAAAAGATTCACACAGCTTCTCTTACCGCAGCAAATTCCATTTTTACTTATTTGCCACCAGCTAATCAGGAGGTGACGATTTTGTTCTCCTTGGCTCATTGGATGGAAACGCTGCTTTTATTCACATTCCAGTTTTGCTAAATTTAATTAGCATCTTTGGATGGAAACAAAGCTACTGTTAAATGACACTAGAGTAAAGGTTTATAATTTGCATGCGCTTTTAAGGCCTGTGTCTGACCGTTTTAAGAGATTTTAGAACATTTGAGCCCAAAAGCATACCAAACCAAACAGTACCACTCAGTGGAAAGGGGCCATTATTAATTTATTCTTAATAAAATTGTTATTACTTATACCACCACCACTACTGAAGTACAATCTGCGGTACTAGTAGGAGTACAGTAGTCCTACATTTCGGTTACTGAAATTTTATACCAAACCTATTTTCATTGGTTGTCATGACGTCAAAGTTTAGTGTATAATTTCTCAAATATAACCAAGATGACTGTAAATGAAACATTTCTATTCCTTTCACAATGATTCTTCACTCTATTGATAAATGAAGTTCGTTAAGTCAGTCTTATGAGCGGCCACAGTTTGCTGCCTGAGGCTACAAAACAAAGGGGAAAGAAAGGAAGAGAAGGAAAACAAAAGCATGGCCCAGTACCTTTGTGAAATGCATTGTGATCACTCTGCCAAAACCAAAGCAGAGTACTATGCTAATCTATGTAGAACACATGCATACTTATACAAAGGAAGACAACCTTTCCTGACAGACCATTAAGATTAATGCAGCTCCCGAGTCTCTCTGCTCCAACTGGAACTGTGTTCAACAAGCAAATACAATAAGCCGCCATGGCCTTGATCAGATATTAGCGGAAAATTCATTAAACATTATTTGACCATTTCACGCATGGCTGGAGCCTCATCCACATGAGGCCAATTCAATACCTGCCTACAACCTGGGAAATTGAACTGAGAGCACAACTGATTTAATGAGAATTAACTTCCAAAAGCCTCTGCTAATTCTATAACAGTGGGGAACATGACAAAAAGTGTCATTCCCCAACAATGGCTTGCAGCCTGTGGTGTACGTGGTGCATATTTAACATATGAAAAAAAGGCAGCAGCAGCTCTCTCGTTCCAGAATGACCTGCTGACAGACAGCACCTGGCCGGTCAGGTGGTGTTCACCATAGAAACTAATGCACTCTGCCATGGAGCACTCAGAACAACCTCATGGAAAACAGGTCAAAGGTGAAACAGTTGAACAAAAAAGGAAACATGACAGAAATTTCACTTTATAGCTGGGGTCTACATGGGCATTATCATGGTAAAGTTAGTTATGAAAAGTGGTTACATTCAAATCTTTGTGAAAGCTTAAATAGTTTCTTTTAAAAGATAATAAAAAGGAGAAAAGTGGGTCATCAGGCAAAAAACAAAACAAAAACAAAACCATATTCTTAATCTGAGAATGTCTTTCACAACACTGGTTTGATTTCACACTCACTTGATTCCATCAAACCCTGGTGCTTTTGCGTTCATCTTACCACATCAAATGTGCACTGCACACAAACTGTGTGGTTTTAGATCATTCAAAAAAATTATAAAAATAAAAAAATTTAATGACACGGTTCCTTGTTTGTAATTAAATCACTGGTAAAATGAAGCGAACAGAGCCCCAGGTTCTTCTGTGGAGGTAGAGTTTACACATTATTTTATAGTACAATGAACGCTAATGTCAAAACATCATGGGATCAAGAATAAACAAATTGATTTCTGGGTTCATAGCCCATTACAACTGCATGTACTACACATTCATTTGTCCCCTAATGGGGGACTTAGGGTACCTTCACACCTACACTTTTGTTTCGGAACGCATCTCGTTTGCCCAGTTAGCGCGGTTCGTTTGGCATATGTGAACAGGGCAATCGCGCTCTGTTCCGCACCAAAGTAATCGCTCCGAGATCGCTTGAATGAGGTGGTCTCGGCTCGATTGAAATGAACCCTGGAGCGGTTCGATTTCAGTGAGAAAGCGACCGATCCGAGCGCGGTTATATTACAGTGTTTTATGGATATGTATTAGGCTTACGGCTATATGAAGAGAGAATTATGAGTATGGGAGGAAGTTTTATGAGTCTCCGGATGCCCGCAAACGAGTGATGATCTCCCGGTAATCTAGCGTCTCCCTCCCGGTCCTCAAATAGGCATCGTCATGCACCCTTCTCACCGCTCCCTACCGCATCTCTCCTCAGACACGTCGCGCGCGCACCCTGTCAATCACCACCAAACCACCACCTCTCCTGACAGCTGAGCGGGACGCTGCAAAATAAACCCTGACACTCTGACCAATGTAAGGAGAGTTAACTTGCACGTGACTTGTTTTAGCTCTTTTGGTCCGATTAGAAACTTTGCCGTGTGAAAGCGAACCGCTCCAAGAGCAAAGAGCAACAATGTAACAATTGTAATCTCTGTTTCGGAACAACTGAATCGATTCACAGGTGTGAAAACACCCTTAATTTTAGTCAGCAAGCACCAGGGCTTCTGGTTAATCGTCATCCCATACAAAAATCGCAGCATTTAAAGGGCCATGAAACCCCCTCGTTTCAGCAGTGTGTTTTCACACCTCTACTTTGGAAAAAGTCAGAAAAGTGGGCGTGTTCAGCTCTGTTTAGGGGGGAGTGTCGGAGGAAGAAAAGCGGCTTGGTATGGGAGTGTCTATTTGGGCGCGCTGAATTTCAGAGTCAAAACACACAACCACAGCGGACAATGTGACTGTGTTTACATGGGCATCTGTAGTCGAATTATTTGCCAAATTATTAAATGGTGGACTTTAACTGCAGTTTGGCTTTTTCATTCAGGGAATTCATTAATGTCCCTCCCGACAAACGTGATATTTGATTCAGGCGCTGCTCTAAGCGTGTATTTTTCATGCAATGTTTGATACCGCACGGCGAATGAGAGAAAAAAAACTCAGCATTTCCC
Source organism: Danio rerio (assembly GCF_052040795.2). Lineage (NCBI taxonomy): Eukaryota > Metazoa > Chordata > Actinopteri > Cypriniformes > Danionidae > Danio > Danio rerio. The sequence goes on along the minus strand of NC_141023.1, from coordinate 46,351,490 downwards.
TGAGAACTTAGATACACACGGCAGGTAGCGTCAGAAAGCCGCGTGTGGTATTCCGGTCACAAAATCCAACACGAGGTTATAGTTTGGTTGTAACTGTTAGTGCTAACTATTGCACTCGGTGCAATAGTTTGTTTGATACGAATAAAATACAAACTGAATAAACAAAGAGCACTGGTCGCTCACTTACCAAATCTGTAGAGACAGGACAATCACCAGCAACTAGAGCCGAGTCTTTATTTAGAGGAGACTACAATCTGGATCTCAGCGTTTGCAGACGAGAACAGCTCTCAGGTAAACAATAATCCTCCTTAGACACGCAAGTTATTGTTGTCGCGCGTCGCGTACACTGTTAATCCACGCGCGAGTCTGCGCTCTCACAGAGACAAAATGAAAACGAAACTTAACTGCAGCAAACAATAAAAGCAACACTTCACGCTTGTTTTGCCAACACAACGTGGCGTCTCTGCCATCTACACTCTGACAGTAATGAATATTAATGAAGTTGCACAATAGAGTGCGCTGATTGGTTTGAACCAAGCCTTACTCATGCATCAATGCATCACACTGTAAGACGTAATAAGACTCACTCTGGCACAGACGCCCAGTCTGCACTCTGGAATACACGCTATTATGTCATGACCGTGAAGCAGCTTCAAAAATTTGTTTCAAACAGGAAGTACGAATTTGCTTGAAATAACGCAAAAACAACCAATTCACACTTTTTAGTGAAATATAGGTGTCCTAATAGTGTTTTTAGCAGTGTGGGACACATATACGACTGTCAACAGCTAAAAAAATGTGTTTTGGTGTTTCGTGACCCTTTAAAATCCTATTGCTTTAAAAACAGTGATCTTCACTGCCTGACTGAGATACAAAATAAAATGGATATCAGATCAAACAAGAAGCACTGCATTAAATGATATTTTTCCATGCTATGTCTTTGAAAATACTGGAGTAAAATTCATTTGGACTAATGACGGCACCTGTGTTTAAACAGTCTTTCATTGTCTTTTTACACTTTAACAACTAAAAGAATGCTCAGGTCTATTTATCTGATTGTATGATGCGTAGCATAGCGCAAGCATTGATTGGTTGGTTTGGTAGCGCTGAGTGTGGGCGGGACCGAGAGCCGTGCGAGTCCGCTGGAGCGACTGTGGAGTCCCGTGAAGGAGCTCCAGTGTTTGTTTTTTTTTTGTTTCGCGTTTACCTCATGGTTAAAAGTTGTTGCAAGTCCGCCGGTTTCTGCCTAAATTGAGCGAGTTTGAAGCACTTGTACATTAAGGAATTGTTCAGAAAAAAACACCACCAGTGAAGAAACTCGACACAGAGAAACATAAAACACCTCACTGCCAAATAGTGTTTTGGAAGTGTTATTGCAGAGCAACAGAAACAGCGAGCAGAAGTATGATTGCACAGCTACGCGCATTGCATGTGCCATGCCGATCACTTGACGCAAAAGTATAAACCAGGCTTAAAGGTGTCGATATTGACTAAAACAATTGAGCAGTTTACTCATTCCTGAACTAGTTGTTTTACAACTAGTATTAGTTTCAAAACACGTGTGCACCAAAGTATTTGCTTTACGCTCACAAATCAAATAACGGTTCCAGAGTCAAAATTTAAAAAAAAAAAAAAAAAAACCAAGCCAACCTTTGCTGAAAGTCAAGAAATGCTTTTTCAAATCTAGTTGCAAACAAAGACAGCAACTAGACAAGGGATAATAGTAAGTTTCAAGGTTTACCATGGATTGGAAAATTCAAGGTTTTAAAGTAGTTATACCATTTCTGTGGTATTTACATTTGTGTGTTTTCCAATACTTTTTTTGTGTAGCAGTACCTTTAACTGAAAAAAATAAACAAAGATCAACGTTAAGGATTGAGCCCACAATTCAGATAATGTTTGGAAAAACTAAGAAAAAAAAAAGATTTTTTTTTTAATTTAATTAGGTAACTAAATGTTTAATGTAATTTATCGCTTAAAATTTGCATTTCAGATTCACAATTAAGATTTCTTAAAAGGGATAGAATGCAAAAAAAAAAAGTTTCTGTCAGTGGAAGAATAGATCTAGCATACATTTATGCATTATAACATTCATGTTTAATATAGTTCTTTGAAAAAAAAATCAATGCAAAATTTAGATTTGAACAAGTTAAAATAGTAAAATTTAAAAAGAAATTTAAGAAATCACTTACACACCATCATGCAAGCATGCTATACACCTCAACGGTGCATGCAGTAGTGTGCTTTTTATAACTATACTTTATACACTTTATTATTATAAAAAAAAAAAAATTCCAAAAATTCATTTTTAAATTTGTAAAAAAAAATCAGTTTCAGAAACCAATTAAGACAGGAAATTATTGTTTATTAATTATTGAACCTGACATGTTTACTGCTCTAAAATTTCTTTTTTTTTTAAATAATGTATTTTGTTCAATAGAAAAAAAGTAGTCTTTTACATAAGACATTTAAAAAGAACTTTAGAGCAGTAATTACAACACTGTGAAACAGTGATATTTTCATCTATTGCTTTCACACCACCAGAATCGTATACCGGGCTATGTCTAACAGCAACCAACCTAATCGTAAAAGGGTAATACAAAAAAACTATACAACTTAAACGGTAAGCTGTACTGGGCGAGAGCGCTTCTCTTTCTAACTGAACAGTTGCATCCTCGATAATGCAAGTGTGCTAGGGCTCGAAAGGTAAAATTCAATGTGAGTGGAAGCAGAGGGGACAATCACACCCAGGCACACTTCAATGCAACGGTGCCTAATGCGAGTAAACCCTTATACACATTTCAGGTATAATGGTAGATTATCCAACCAGACAAACACAGAACTCCCAACACCATAATGCTCTTTTCTTTTATCCAGAAATAAATCTTATATCAGAGCTAGAGCTTAGATTAGGGATTTGCTAGTGGGCGATTTATTGGACAGCACGACTTTCAGAAAATGTGTCTGATCGAGGTCAGACATTCACACCTTATATTACCTGGACCAGAGTACATTTTGGAGCAGATCAATACCACCTCTTCAACTGGGTATCAGGCTGATTGTTTAGTACACAACAAAGTGCGATTTGCTGTATTCACACCTGCCCAAACTATCCATATTAACAGCGGAAATGAACTAGACCTCAATTTACACAAACCAAAAAAAGACCAGTGTGAATACACCCTTTGGTTCAGAACTAAGCTCTTCAGGGCTGCAGGTTCAAAATGACATTTCATACTGAACAGCAAGTGCCACAGGACTGTTGTGCATCCTAAGTTTTTATGTTATATGGCAGGTTTGTTTCAGGAATTAATCAAAGAATTTTTGGAGAAAGATTAGGGTGTGTAAATAACTGAATAAAATAAACAGATTTAGGTATTAACATCAAACATAACTAAAAAAAGCTGCAACTTAATGTCATTACTAAGCTCATCATCTGAAGTGGATAAATGTCAGTCTTGAAGTGGATAAATGTCAGTCTTGAAGTGGATAAATGTCTGTAGAGAGGATGAAATAAAACTGCTTTTGCAGTAAGAGAAGCAAATCATATGGAAATTTACAAACCTTATTTATTGACAGTTGTATATGTGTCCCACACTGCTAAAACACTATTAAGACACCTATATTTCACTAAAAATTGGGAGAAGGAAATCCAGTAACTTAATACACAAAAATGCTTTGACCTGGAGTACCCATTTCATTATAGTAGAGTTTATCCTAAAAAATGTAAACAAATAAATATCCCCAAGTTGTTTTGTTTTATATTTTTTGTGAGACTGGTGGAAATACTGAGCTAATGTGGCTGATCAGCTTGAAGGTGGAATTTCTCCAGTTTCTCATTAGCGGTAAATTCACAAGCACTGTAGATTTCATCATCATAATATTGCAGAAGGCAGATAATGTTCCACAAGATAATTAGGTAAATAAGCGCTACGGAGAACAGGGGGGGTGGAGATTGGTTCACCAATTCAAATTAATACTCAAGACACAGAAGAAATAATTAAAAAGGCAAGTTGGTCACAATCTTGCAATCTGCTACTTTAAAAAAAAGGCACAATGACATGAAGAACTGCCAAATATGTAACTGCCTGCTTATCCTTTTCCACTAGGCCATTTCCATACAGAAACAGGCATGAAAATAGCAGTCAGTGTTGTGTGATAAGTCGATATGTTGATTATCGTGATAGGCCTTCATCTAATATACCTATAAAGCCTGAACCAAGCCTACTTGTGAAATAAGTCCCTGGCTGCTACTTCGAGGTCAGCGTAACCCCTCCCACATGGAGGTTTCCAGGCTGCCGTGATACATACTTGACTCCTACTGGAGCACGGATATAAAAAAAAATCTAATTAGCCATTTTTAAAAAGAGGTGCAGCTACTGAATGGCTCAGTGAGACCTGACACAAAGGAAGAGCAATGAATGGAGCGTAAAAAAATATGTTCTGTGTAATCAAACGGGTCAAATGCACCAACCTGGCAGAATACGGGAGCATGTGTGTCAGTCAGCACATTGCGGAGATCCTGAGCAGTGAGGATGTGTTGAGGTAGTCGGTCCACACAGAGGCAGCGCGAGTGCAGCATTGTAAACGTGAGTGAGCCAACTTCCGTCCAGTGCACATACAGCATACGTGATCCCAGCTGCTTCCCCAGGAGCTCTGACTTGGCCCTGGCTGCAGAATCCTTCTTCATGTACTCCACAAAGCCATATCCCTTGGAGTGGCCCGTGGTGGCGCTGTGCACAAGGAAGCAGCGCTCAATGTTTCCGAAGGGCCGAACTAGCTCCTCGAACTGTTGCTGAGTGAACGCCCTGGGAAGGTTGGCGATGCAGAGCAGAGCGTCCGTCGGCTGCAGCTGCACAGAGATCTCACGGTCACGGAGAACATACTGGTGAAACTCCTTTATGGCAAACTGGGCCTGCTCACCATTCAGTAGCGTCACAAAGGCTTGAACAGGAAGGAAAAAAGAATGACTGTAAGTGACAGCACCAAAACACATTTTGAGCTGTTGACAGTCGTATATGTGTCCCACACTGCTAAAAACACTATTAAGACACATATATTTTAATAAAAAGTGTAAATTGGTTGTTCATACTTCCGGTTTGAAACGATTTTTTGAAGCTGCGTCACGGCCATGACATAATAGCGTGTATTCCAGCGTGCAGACTGGGCGTCTGTGCCAGAGTGAGTCTTATTACGTCTTACAGTGTGTTGCATTAATGCATGAGTAAGGCTTGGTTCAAACCAATCAGCGCGCTCTATTGTGCAACTTCATTAATATTCATTGCTGTCAGAGTGTAGACAGCAGAGACGCCACGTTGTATTGGCAAAACAAGCGTGAAGTGTTGCTTTTATTGTTTGCTGCAGTTAAGTTTCCTTTTCATTTTCTCTCTATGGGAGCGCGTCACGTGTGGATTAACAGTGTACGCGACGCTCGACAACAATAACTTAACTTGCGTGTCTAAGGAGGATTATTGTTTACCTGAGAGCTGTTCTCATCTGCAAACGCCGAGATCCCGGATTCGCTTGTAGTCTCCTCTTAATAAAGACGCGGCTCTAGTTGCTGGTGATTGTCCTGTCTCTACAGATTTGGTAAGTGAGCGACCAGTGCTCTTTGTTTATTCAGTTTGTATTTTATTCGTATCAAACAAACTATTGCACCAGTGTAAACAAGTTAGCACTAACAGTTACAACCAAACTATAACCTCGTGTTGGATTTTGTGACCGGAATAACACACGCGGCTTTCTGACGCAACCTGCCGTGTGCATCTAAGTTTCCGGGAAATGCTGAGGTTTTTTTTTTCTCTCATTCGCCGTGCGGTATCAAACATTGCATGAAAAATACACGCTTAGAGCAGCTCCTCGAATCAAATATCTCGTTTGTCGGGAGGGACATGAATGAATTCCCTGAATGAAAGAGCCAAACTGCAGTTAAAGTCCACCATTTAATAATTTGGCAAATAATTCGACTACAGATGCCCATGTAAACACAGTCACATTGTCCGCTGTGGTTGTGTGTTTTGACTCTGAAATTCAGCACGTCCAAATAGACACTCCCACACCAAGCCGCTTTTCTTCCTCCGACACTCCCCCCTAAACAGAGCTGGACACCCCCACTTTCTGACTTTTTCCAAAGTAGAGGTGTGAAAACACCCTGCTGAAACGAGGGGGTTTCATGGCCCTTTAATAAAATAAAGGGATATTTGTAAACGTTACAATTTAGGGCTACGCTATATTGGAAAAATCTGATATTGCGATGTTTTATTTTTCTGGGATGAATATTGCAATATAAATAGTTTTACAACATAGTTTGAATTAGGGTCGGGCCGATAGACGATGCTATTGTCTATCACTGATGCCCAAATAGACAACACGATACTGGGCCAGCATCGCAAACCCGCATGCGAAAAACACACATCACGTGATCGCGCACACACACACGCGCTCCTCTGAGCTCCAGAGAGCAGTGCACGATGGACAGTCTATCAAGGAT